>NC_057814.1:133584620-133868850 GCF_018294505.1 Triticum aestivum | reverse complement strand
AAAATGCAGAATAGTAATACTGGTGCCAAACGAGTGTCTGAATGACTCCTCGAGCGGAAAATGCAGAAATAATAATGCCGCAGTCGGGCGTCTGAGCGACACCACATAAAGGGCTTATAAAAGATAAATGAACAGCACGCATGCCGCAGTCGGGCGTCTGAGCGACACCACAGAAAGGGCTTATAAGAGAATAAACACAGTGAATATCCAGGAGGTAGAACCATCCCAGGGATACTCAATAATATACGTAATATAAATGGTTAGTCCAAAACAATAAAGATCATAATCCAAGGGTGCCATAATCATAAACAAAATTTAGTACAGTCGTTTCTCCATCCGAAAACCGATAGATTAGTCAAGCCGTATCTCCATCCGAATTCCGTTACTAAGCTCTAGTTAAATCGTTCTCCATCCGAATACCGTTACAGAGTTCTAGTTAAATCGTTCTCCATCCGAATACCGTTACAGAGTTCTAGTTAAATCGTTCTCCATCCGAATACCGTTACAGATTCAACTCAGACTGTGGTCTTTACTTAAGAACATGACTATCCGACAGGATATATCCTCTGCAGAGGGAGTACCATTTTCCACGAGTAACGGGATTACTCAGTCCCTCGGGACTAATTCCGTCCATGGTCTTTTGATTGAAAACACGCCTGACCTGCACACACCAGCTTAACTCACCAGTGTCTGGAATCACCCACGACACCTGCCAAGCAAAACTCTAAGTGGGGAGGCTACAACCTCGAATAGCATGGGATCACAAAATTTATACCGCACGCAAACTGGGGAAGCTATCCCCTTTGGCTACAACCGAAAACACCCATGCCCCCGGACCGGATGACTGGCTTTAATCCATGGCCATGGGACCCTCATCACGGCCTCTCTGTACGGTGTGTGCTTTGGAAAGGGGTTGACAACCTACTGAACCATACCCTGTCCCCTGCAGGGACAAGTGGTGGTACCAACAAAAGGAAGCTATTGATCAAGACTCGGTCTACAACCGACTCAAGTGGTCCAATTATCCACCATTGATATTACCACTAGGGAAATGAAATCACCACTCCTCGAGCCTCACCAAGCTATGCCGGGCATACTCGTCTCGACGAGGGATTAGGGACAAGCTCGTGTCTACCCAAGACCACGACTTTCCCGGCTTCCTACCGGTGTGCAAGAGAAGCTCACGAGGATGACCCAAATCACTAACGTATCCATTGCTGACCACAAAACAACTCCAAAGTGCACTCATGCACGAGACCATATCGATACATAACGCTATCACATACTCCAAGTCAAAAAGGTGTTGTAACCAGAACAAACACCTCCCAAAATATTATGCCAGAGTTCAGAAATGCTTGCCTTCAAGAGTATGCAAAGGATGCACTTATTGGAAGCTTTCCTTTTCCTCCAAAAATCCTATTTTGCAAAATACACAAATACAAATATTTCAAACACAGTACCAAAACCTGTCTCAAATATTTTTGAAATAAATCTTAAAATAAACTAGATGAAACTTGAGAGAGGTAGGGAAAAGAATCAACTCATTTGGAGTTTTATTTTAAAAGTTATAGCCAGTCAAAGTTTGGTCAAATCTCTGTTTTTATAAAATCAGAAAAAAGGAAAACGCTTCGAGGGAAATACGCTTTCGCAGCAGAGAAACGTACGCGGGGTTTTGTGCCTTCACTTAAACAGAGAGAGGGTGAACGTGCGAGTCGCTGACAGTGGGTCCAGAGGGCCCACTAGTCAGGTTTGACTGGTCTCCCTCTCCCTCCTTTCTCTGCGCCCGAACGGTGGCGAGGCTCCGGCGATCGCCGTCGACGAACGGCTGCACCTCACGGGCATCTGCGGGCAGGGATGGGTTGGCTAGACCGAGGCGATCCTCTGGGTGGTTGTTGGGTCGGCGGAGGTGGAAGGAATCGCCGGCGGCGAGCTCCGCGGCGGAGGAAAGCTACGGTGGTGAAGTGACTTTTGTGCTCCGGTGATCTCCGATCGAGCTTGGGTAGCTAGGCAGCTCCGCAAGAACTAGAGGGAGCGACTGGTGGTGTTGGTTTGGGTGGGGAGGGCTTGGCTGCGACGAATCGCACCGGAGTTTGGCGGCGGCCGAGCTGGCCGGAGTTGAGGAGGACGGCCGCTACGGGTCGATCTACTGCGTGGGAAGCTCTACGGGGAGTGTCTGATGTCGCGTGAGTGCTCGGAGGGGCTCGGGGACCCTTTATATAGCGTGACGAGGCTGGCTCTGCGGCGGCAGAAGATAGGATCGCCGGCGACAGCCGTTGCTGTAGTTGCAGGGTATCGTGGCGGCGACGAACGCGTGCCGACGAGCGGGAGGATAAGCACGACCTGTGCTCCGGGGCAGCTGGCGTGCGCTGGTGGTTTGGGCGGCGCCGTCCGCGGCGGAATCTGCTGCCGACGCCGGCATGCTGCCAAGGGCGCGGCCAGTGGCGCAGCAGGGCGCCAGAGGCATCGTGGAGCAGGGGGCGGCTAGTGCGCGGTTCAGCGATGCAGTAGGGGCCAGGGTCGGGTCGCGTCGAGCGCGGCAGTGCGGCGTGTCGGCGTAGTGCGCGCGCGTGTAAAACATGCGCTCTGGGCGCGCCCAGAGCACGCACGGCAGGTGCTCGACGGAATGCCAGTGTGGTCTAGAGCGCGAGGGTGGTGCTGGCAAAGCACAGATCAAGGGTAGGGATGGCTAGGAGCTCAGTGGACAAGGTTGTTGGGGCTGGGGTACAAGTCCACAATGCAAACCAGAGAGCTTGCCAAAAATGACTGTGCACACCAGGTGTTCGACAGAATGCCAAGTGCACTTAGGCAACTCTTGGAGTGGCCAAAATCTCCAGATCAGTGTCTCTTTAGATGTAGGAGATGGTGGTAGGGTTAGTTTGGCAAAAACAGAAAGTTGATAGTGCAAGATTTGCAAAACTCCAGTTTTGGACAGAAGACAGAAGGGTTTTGAGCATGCACTTCAAAATCTCCAATGAGCCCAATCTCCTGGACTTAAGAGTTTGGTAGGAAGGGCTACAAGTAGGAAAAAGCTCAGGGTCACTAGAGCATGGAAAAATATGGTTGCAGTACAAATCACCAAATTGGACCAGAATGCAAAAGAGGTTGATCCACTCAAATTTTCCAAAGAACATCATTGGGTTTTTGCTTGAAGATGAATTGTATGCATCCATTGACATCTTCAAACACTTGGAAGAATTTTTAAAGAAATATTTAATAGGGTTGCAGTGCAAAAGTGCCTACTGGACCAGATTGGAAAAGTTGGTGTAGAGCTCAAAATCTCCAATGGCCAGAAGATAATTTTGCATATAAGTGATGTGGAAACATCACATGACATCCCCAAATTTTGGTGGAATTTTTGGAAGCATTTGTCAAATGGTTGTAGTGCAAAACTAGCCCCAAATGCAAAAGGAATCATTTTAAAAGAATAAAACTCATGAAAAATAATTATGCAAATAAATCCACTGGTAAAGGATTGATTTTATAAAGAGGGCTATCAAGTCCAACAATACCTTTGAAAGTTTTTCCCCACAAGAGGCATAAATCCAAAATCACAAAAGGTAAAACTTGACAATTGGAAAAAAAATTATTTCCTGGCAACATTTTAATAAATAAAACAAGGCCAAAAATTTGGGGTGTCACACGGCCGTGGCATATTAAAGCCTCCGCACTGAAATTTTCCTGAGCTTGAGTTCTGCAAAAAGAATTGGGCAAGCCGGCAGCAACGATTCTCGAAGAAAATTATATTTTGCTGGACGAAACTAACAGAAAATATAACACCTGATTTAGAGTCGGTTGAAGAACCCATCGCATCACGGCGACACCCAGCTAGGGGGCGATGAGCGGATCGTCTAGAGATGTCTGTCGTGGTAACTGGACTAACAATCCATACAGAATAGTTAACTGGACTAATGGCACCTGATGATTTATCTGCTAACAGGTATAGCATATTTGGAGCTGTCAGCGTCACGCAAGCATACATCAAGTCAAACCGTACTTAGATTGATCATAGCTTGGGACGTGTGCCTTTGTGGCTTGCTTCCACATGGATTAGTGCTACTACTCAGGTGAACTGGCTGGGTCTTCACGTGGGGATGAAAGGACTTCTGGTCAGATCGATAACTCCCAAAATTGGAACTTTCCGCACAATCGCCGCCTGATGGGCGAGGGGAGTGGCAGCAACATATCAGTTATGCGCCCGGCGCCGTCTGTCTACGGAGGCTATCGATCCGCCAAGAACTTCTGTATTCGTCGTGTTCGTCACATAGATCAAAAAGGGAACACCAATTCAGTCGCCATCATTAAATTGTCTACTCATCCCGACCGGATACATATCTGCAGATCGAATATCACGGGGCGACAACAATAATCTGATAAAAATAATTGATTTACCAGGAATATATCTAACTGAAAAAATATCACCTGATCATTTGATCTCGATTCATGTCGAACCACGACGAACACCCAGAAGGCTCTCAATGAAAGCACCAATGTCGGTGTTAAATCCGGCGTATCTCGTAGTAGGGATCCTAAGCTAGGTGTCTTGGAGCGATGGTAATACGGACACAAGATTTTACCCAGGTTCGGGCTCTCTCGAAGAGATAATACCCTGAAAGTGCTAGTTATCGACTAGAGGGGGGTGAATAGGCGATTTTTATAAAAGTCTTCAAAACATGGAAGTTTCGAAGACAAACAATAGAAATGAACCTATTAACATGTAGCGGAAGGTAGACTACACTAGGCAAGCCATAGTCAAGTATTCAATGAAGTGAAACCACGAAGACTAATAGCAGCTAGGTAGTAATGACCTGGATGGAAGGTAGTATGAAGCCAAACAATAGTAGTCTCAGAGTGAAGTCAAACAGGTAACGCAAGCAGGCAATAACTTCACGAAGACAAACTGTAAGTAAAGAGAGGGAGAAGATAGAACCAGTCACTTGGAGAGGACAAGGATTTGTTGGACCAGTTCCAGTTGCTGTGATAACTGTACGTCTGGTTAGGGAGGCTGAGATTCAACTCAGAAGACCGTGTCTTCACCTTATTCCCCTTGAGCTAAGGACACCCAGTCCTCACCCAATCACACTGGTAAGTCTTCAAGGTAGACTTCCAAACCTTCACAGACTTCGTTCACCCGCAATCCACAATGACTCTTGGATGCTCAGAACGTGACGCCTAACTGGCTGGAGGATTCATAGTCCTCAAGTGTAACAAGTCTTCAGGTCACGTGGACAGAAAGACTTCAGTGATGCCTAACACTCTTTGGCTCTGAGTGTTTTGGGCTTTGTCCTCGCAAGGATTTCTCTCTCTCAAAAGCTTCGGAGGTGGGTTGCTCTCAAACGACAAAAGCCGTGCACTAACTCTAAGCAGCCACCAATTTATGGTGTAGGGGGTGGGCTATTTATAGCCACTAGGCAACCCGGCCTGATTTGTCCAAAATGACCCTGGGTCACTAAGGAACTGACACGTGTTCCAACGGTCAGATTTCAAACACACGCAGTAGCTTGACTTGGGCTACAAGTAAAGCTGACTTATCCGCCTCTGGATAAGATTGGCTCTCATTGTCTTTGCTCGAAGACATAGGATTTGGTTGAGCATCACTTCAGTCACTCTGACTTTGTTCACTTGGACCCCACTTAACAGTACGGTGGTTCCTATGACTCAACAAAGAAGAAAAGGAAACTACGAAACAACTATGTCTTCACACTCCATAGTCTTCACGTGAATGTCTTCTCGAGTCATAAGCTTCGATGTGATTGTCTTCACATACCACCATTGTCTTCAATGTCTTCATACATTTTTAGGGGTCATCTCCGGTAGGTAAACCGAATAAATGACAGACTACTACCTGTGTTATCCTGCAATTCTCACAAACACATTAGTCCCTCAACCAGGTTTGTCATCAATACTCCAAAACCAACTAGGGGTGGCACTAGATGCACTTATAATCTCCCCCTTTTTGGTGATTGATGACAAACTGATTGAAGTTTTCAACAGGGATAAAAGTATGTGAAATTGTAAAGGATTTAAGGTATTGTCTTCAAATGTAGCAAAAGCCTCCCCCTGAAGATGTGCATATAAGTATTTTGCTTTTGGAATGCAAATGCACATGGCAGGTTGTACTTGTGGAGATCCTCTTCAACTTATGAAGGCAATTCATCATACATGAAAAGATATAACGAAGATAATGACATGCATAATGAAAAATGGACATCTGCAATATGACTTCGTGCGGGATTTATCATCGCACATGTGGCATTTATCATCGCATCACAGAATAGCAGAAAAAGTAGCAGACGACCATCAAGTTTAAGTGTTACAACTCAAAGAACCAAATGTATCAAAAGCGAGAGTTGTAAACACTTGGCAAAAGTATAGCAACCACCCATGTGGACCCGCTTGAAGACTATCAACTCATATGCTTCTCCCCCTTTTGTTAGTAAGGACCAAAAAGGTTTGAAGACATAGAGCCTCTACTCGTTCCCATGAGGAGTAGGTGAAGCAGCAGGGTCGTCGTTGAGGTTCGGTGGTGCAGAAGAACTTGGTGCAGTGTCGAGACGCGCCGAAGTTGGAGGTGGTGAAGCAACATCATCTTGGTCATCAATGACTCTGGCATTAACAGTTGCAGCTGAGGAGGAATAGTCAGAGTCTTCAAGTGAGGGAGTCCGACGCAGTACAGCATTCCTGGGAGGAGTGGAATCAAACTTGAATCTTTCGGTGAACCCATCGTCTTGAAGATCAACTTCAGCACTAAGCAAAGTCAAACTCTTCCATGACCTCCTACAGGTCTCATGAGTGAAAAATGCATTCTTGGTGGCAAGATTGCGAATGCGATTGACATCCACCAAGAGCTTTGCATCTGTCGCTTCAGCCAGTAGTGATATTTATCCTGTTTTTGATGCAGGGCGATGAGAAGCTCTCGGTCGTTGAGCACACGAGATCGCTTCCGAGGTCTGTCGGCGTTCTGGGAACGGGGGTCCCCAGACTTGCCTGCCTGCGGCCCGCTGCGTGGCTAAGCTAGCGGGCCGTACTGCCCGTCTTCATCAACAAGGCATCCAAGACCTTTGCGAGGGGCCAAGCCTCGCGAGGCGGACAACGCAAGACCTCCTCAGGAGCCGCCAAGCCAGGCAGGCTCGCGAGGAGCGGAGATATCAAGGCGGGGCAAACCTCACGAGGCTCTCGTGACGTGAGCCATGACGAACGACACCAGGCGGGCGCCAGCGCGCGCAGCGTCCTTGTTTCCTCTTTGGTGCTAAGGAAGCCAGCGCGGGCGAGGAGTACCGAGGCATCAGGCAAAGGTTGCCATATCGGTGCAACGAGACCAAGACCAGGGGACGGCAAGACGGAGGTCATCGTGGAGCCCAAGATGGCGTCACCACCAGAGCTTTTCGCAGGCGAAGACCACTTTCGTCAGGATAGCTTGTACTAGTTGTCCCCCTTCAAATTTGCCCGCCGTTGTTGGCTCCCTTCCCGCTCAATATTTGGGAAGAGGACCAGGGCCTCTATAAATAGGTCTAGCCACCACAGTAGTAGGCATCGAGCAATTCACCCAGCTCTCGCCCGCAAAGTCACCAAGCACAAGAACACCTCAACCTCAGGAGGCTGTTCTTCCCTTGTAACTGTTCATCATCAGCCTAAGAGGCAATCCACCACCACCACACTGGAGTAGGGTATTACACCACAACGGTGGCCCGAACCAGTATAAATCTCATGTCTTTCTGTGTTGCGAGTTCGTCGAGTTCATCCGCGAGATCTTAGCGAGCTAGGGCGTAGATCGGTAGGAGGGAAAGGCTTCGCGCGCAACCCAGTGTTCGAACCTTAAGGGTTTGCTGGAAGCCCACATCCGACATTTGGCGCGCCAGGAAGGGGTGCACCGGAGCTCTTTCTCCACCAGCTGGCTCGCCGACGCTCCGCAGCCACGATGTCCGGCGGTCCAAGGGACGGCTCCGACCGCTGGGCAGCCTAGCCGGCCCGGGCAGCGTCGCGTGCCCGTGAAGACCTCGACCCCACGCTCCAGGCGGCACGAGCGCCGCCAAACTCCGCCGGGCGCGGGCGGCGTGGCCAGGTGTCGTCCGCCCTCACCCCACGGCAAGTACGAGCCGCTGCAAGAGCAGCAAGCCACACCGCAGCAACGGCGCCGCACTCGCGGTGGGAGCAAGCAAACATGCGGGCGGCACTCATGGTGGCGAGGGAGCTGCTGCGATGCAGACTGATGGAGAGCGGCCGGGATGCATTGCTGGAGCGTGTTGCAGAGCTACTGGATGCAGTAGCGTCGGGAGCACCACCTTTCTGCTATCGACTTCCTCCTCAGGCCACCGTAGGGCCACACGACGGGCCTCACCACAACCGCGCGCCATCGGCCATGCCCGGGGGCTTCATCAACATCAGCACGGCCGGCGGCGCAGGGGGCTCCGCCGCCCCCATGCCGCCCGCGACAAGCATGAGTGCAAGCGTCGCCCCCCATGGCCCAGGTCGGGTGCCGCGCTATCATCCTCAGGACGCCACCCAGGGCCGAGCAACATGGAGCATGGGGCACTGCGGCGAGGTGTTCGGGGTCACGGCCCCGGAAGCCTATGTGCCCCACATGATGGACCATGAGTACGCACCGGAGGACGACCCCGGCTCATTCGTTGGAGAATATTGGGAGGAGGGGGCGCTGGGAGCCGGAGCTTTCCAAGAATCAACGGAGAGCCACGACGAACGCACCGGTAACAGCAACTACAGGGTACCGCTGATCTCTCAGGAACAGGCTTACGCTAACCATGGGTTACAAATGAATCAGGTTGTAGCATCGATCGACGGCCCTGGCACGGCAGCACCCCTTCCAACAAGGGAAACACGCTGGGGGCCGCCAGGAGGGAGCCAGGAGCGAGGCCCCTCACCGCATCGCGCGAAGCCCGGCGACACTCAGAGGTAGGCCTTCTGCCGGTGAGGCTTCACCAACCCTTCCCCCGGCAGAGGACCTGTGGTCGCCGAGGGCACCGCTGGCATCCTCTTTCCCTCTTTTGTGTCGTCCTACTGACCGGTCGGCTCAAAGGAGGTCAAGGTTGGCGCAAGGTGGGGCCCTCGTCTGGCGATATGAAGCAAGGCCGGTACCTGTGAAGAAGGCCCAGTGCCTGTGAAGCTCGCCGCCCGTGACACTCACGTAATAATGAGTTGGGGCTATACACGCCCCGGAGTCTCAGGAGCGCCGACCTCAGGCCCTGGGGCTCCCTCCCACGCCTAGTGGCAGCACTTAGCTCTGTGCTGGTGAGAAGACTTGAAGACTGGAAGACTAGACTAGGTGCCGGATGCGGCCTTTCGCTTTGGATCTCTCTTTCTGTAGCTTTGCTTTCTGGATCTGGATTTAAGTTGAAGCCGAATTTTTATCGATGCGCGCGGGGGGAGCCTTTTCTTGTTTGAGCAATTTCTTGTCTTCTGGATCTCGTTTTGTCTGGGACTCACGTCCGTCGCCTTCCCCTCACGAGCTCCTCGTGAGCGGGACTGCGCGAAGCACGCGCACGCCCAGCGCGCGCTAGCACTGCCACTGGTGCTCACCTCTAGCGGGGCCCCTTCTGATGGGGCGACAGGCTCCGCAGGATTGTCGGAAACTCGACGCCTCGCGACCCAGCTCAAAGCTAGCGCTGGCTAAGGTAAACCATGACAGAAAACTCGCACCTGGATTTGCGAGTCCACGAGGACACAAACTCACACTGCATAGGAAAGTAAAAACTACAATTTGCTTACATGAGGGGCTCCCCCTCTCAAAATGCTCTTACAGGTTTTCCAAGGGCCACGCCCGAGTTTGTGCGCAGGGTGAAATGACAGGAGAACAAGGGATCAGCCAGAAATATTGCTCGCTGCATCACCCGCGGATGCGTCACTCGCGCCGTCATCATCTTCATCGGCATCGTCGCCGCCATCGGCGACGCCCCCGTCGCCGTCGTCAACCACGTCGCCTTCGTCTGTGACGACCACCACCGCGTCATCCTCTGAAGTGAAGGCCCTGACCAACGCGTCCACGTTGTCCTCTACCCACCGCGCCAGGTCGCCCCGGACGGCCGTGGGTACGGGGGCAATGGCGGCGTCAAAATTGAAGTTGGGGTCGGCATCCAGGAGGTGGTTGAAGACACGGGAGAAAGCGTGCTCGAGCAGGCCACGACCCCTTTCCTCCACAAGCTGGCGAGCTCTGGCAGATTGAGCCTCCAGACGCGTCACCACCTCGGTGAAGAAGGTCAGGTGGCTGGCATAATCATTCGAATGAGGGGCCGGCACCTCCACGTCGCAAATATGGCTCAGGGCGATATTGGCCCTGTTCCGGAGATCCTGAAGCATGGGGGCATGCTCGCGCTCCAGCGTTAGTCGCTGGAGCACTTCTTCCGTGTTTTGCCTTGCGACGGCCTCTGCGTCATCAACCCGCCTCCGGAGGGAACGCAGCTCGGCGCGGGCGGAGGCCAAGTCCGCCTGCGCCGTAACCAGGGCGGCGGCCATGGCTTCCGCACGCCTCTCAGCCTCGTCCAACCTGGGCCCGAGGGCAGTGGCCCTGCCCTCATCCTCCGCACCTGCGAGCTTCAGCTTCAGGTCGTACCTACCCTCCAGATCTGCGTGAACCTCAACCACCTGGCGATCAACCTCCTCCTCGGCTCTGGCCTCGCGAGCCCCGACGGCATCTTCTGCTTGGGCAACTTGACGCTCCCTCGTCTCCAGTTGCTCGAGCTCAAGGCTGCGCTCCACGGCCTCCAGGGCCAGCGCCTCCTCACGCTTTCGGACCTCCTCTTCCTCCGCGGGCGTCCCCCTCAGCGACGCAAGAGCGGCCCTGCGCGCCTCCACCTGCTGCTCAAGAGACGCGCTCCAGGCCTGGAGCTCCCACGCGCGCTTCTCCGCAGCCTCGCGGCGGCGGTCAGCCTCGCGAGCCTCTTCCAAAGCTCGTGAGCGGGCTTCATGGGAAACCTTGAGAGATGCCTCGGCCTTCGCATTCTCAAGGTCACGATGATAGCGGCCGAGGCTGATGGCCACCTTCAGCTTGCGCCACTCCTCCACCAGCCGAAGACCTTCAGCCTCAAGACGTGAATCGACACTCGCGAGCTCTTCACCAAGTCGGCTCATCGCGCCCATCGCCTCCTGGAAGAGCTCGTGACGAACTACGCTCCGCCCACGTTCGAGCTCGCACGCTCGGCCCACATCATCCTCCACCTCGGGGGCTGCGGGCACGGTGCCAAGTGGCGCACCTCCTCCCGGCAGGGGGCTGAGGGCTGATGCCAGGCCTGACATCAACCAGTCCTCGCGAGGAGCCCAAGCTGCCCGGGGCTCGCTGCTTGAGGAGGAGCCAAGGATCGAAGCCAACCAGCTATCGTCCATGACCAGAGGAAGGGTCTTAGGCAAGCCTGCCAAGCTCCACGCCAGACCGTGGGGGAGGGGCGACGGAGCCGCAAGTTCAGCGCGCCAGGAAGGCAGGAGTGCCCCTTCAACCGACCTTGCCCCAGGGGCAGCAAGCGGACCCGGAGCGCTCGAGGTTGGAGGGGGAGTAGAGGAAGAAGGAGGTTGCCCCTCAGGAGACGCGGCAGCCTCGACGGAAGGAGCCCTGAAGGACTGGCGTTAGGCAAAGAAAACAACATGCAAGAAGCTACAGCAGCAAGGCACTTACACGTCAACGGCGATGTACTTCCTTCGCTTCAGCGGCCCGAAGATATTGCTGCCACTAGGGGATCCTTTCCTCTTGCGGAGCTCCTCGAAGTCCATGCAGAGGCGGCCGAAGCGCTGGACGTGACGGCCGGTGCGCGGTGGAGCCGAAGAAGAGCGTGGAAGGGCGTCTTCAGGGGTGCCCGGTTGCGGTGAGCAGGCGGGCACCATCCCGCCACAACCTCTCGAGGCTCCTGAAGCTTCGGCCTCGGGAGCCGCATGCCGTGCCTCCTCCGCGATCAACGCCCCTGGAGGGGGGTGGCAGGCTCCCGAGGACGACGCCCCAGGATCACCACCCGGCATGTGCTCCTCAGCACTTGAGCTACCGGCCCCCGTCGGAGCTCGCCCGCCTGCACCGTCACTTACGGCGAGCTCGGCACTGGCAGCAAGGAAGGGAACCACGATGACGGGTTTCTCACGAGGCCCCTCCAGGCCGATCGGCCGCAGCCCCCACTCATCAAAGGGAGGCATGTTCTCTGCAAATTCATCCTTGTTCTTGCAGCGGTACAGTAAGCAATTCTTCCCGGGCAGTTCGGCCGGCAAAGGGACACCCGTCAGGACCTTGAGCACAGTCTGCCACGTACCGAGAAGGAGCCCAAACTCCTGGAACCTCATGTGGTCCTGGCTGTTGAGCAAGGTCCACATTGGGCGAGAATGGCGCTGAAGCGGAGCAACCCGGCGCTTGACGAATTCCTTCACCACCACCGGCGCGGTCACACCGCGATCCTTCAGCAACCTCAACCTGAACCAGACGTGGGCAAGGCGGGGGCCCGTGAGCCGCTGATGGCTCCAACCAGGGTTAGGAACCACGGGCCCCGACGGGGCCTGGAGCAGAGGACTGAGCACGCCGGCGTCGACGAACACCCATCGTGTCCGAAATTCGCTCGTGGATGGAGGAAGCTCGAAGTCGATCCCCTCGCCCGCCGTCGCGGCCACAGCCTGGAAGCTCACGCACCTAGAACTTTGCTGAGGGTCGATCAGATGCAATGAGAAGAAATGGCGGAGGAGAGCCACAGAAGGGGCAATGCCAACCTTTCCTTCGCACACGAAGGCGAAGACAGCGAGAAGAGTCACAGATTGAGGGTCGAGATGCAGCATGTGGATCGTATAATGCTCAAGCACAGCATTAAAGAAGGCGGAGAAGGGAGGAATCAGACCAGCCCAGAGGGTATCAATGAAGATCGGACCTCAGTGGCTGCCTGAGCCATGTGAGTGCGAGACGCGGGCCAAGCCACCGTCTCTCCCCACTCGTTGAAGCTGGAGGCGAGCATGGGGCGCACCTTGCCCATAGCCTTGTTGTTGAGCACCTGAGACCGGCTGAGCGCCGGTGCGAAGGACGGAGGCGCAGTTGGCAGAGACAGAGGTTTCTTCCCCCTTTCGGCTTGTTACGGCGCCATGGCGGTGGAGCAGGCGGAGCGCAAGTCAGATTGGAAAGGCAAGCAGGGCCTCGAGAAAGCAGGGGGATTGGGAGAGCAAGACGCAGGTGACGGGGAATAACTGTGTAGGCCGCTGGGGGCCGCATAGCTAGGCGGATTCAAAGGCAGCGTGGGGAAGCGGAGACGCCCACGTCCAATCAACCGCCACGCGTCAACCGAGGCCGCAGGCTTTTGGGGCCCGTGGTGCTCCGAACTTGACCCTTGGCTTCGCCGCGAAGCCAAGCCCGAGCGCACCTTGGGCCCGGGGGCTACTGTCGGCGTTCTGGGAACGGGGGTCCCCAGACTTGCCTGCCTGCGGCCCACTGTGTGGCTAAGCTAGCGGGCCGTACGGCCCGTCTTCATCAACAAGGCATCCAAGACCTTCGCGAGGCACCAAGCCTCGCGAGGCGGACGACGCAAGACCTCCTCAGGAGCCGCCAAGCCAGGCAGGCTCGCGAGGAGTGGAGATATCAAGGCGGGGCAAACCTCACGAGGCTCTCGTGACGTGAGCCATGACGAACGACACCAGGCGGGCGCCAGTGCGCGCAGCGTCCTTGTTTCCTCTTTGGTGCTAAGGAAGCCAGCGCAGGCGAGGAGTACCGAGGCATCGGGCAAAGGTTGCCATATCGGTGCAACGAGACCAAGACCAGGGGGACGGCAAGACGGAGGTCATCGTGGAGCCCAAGACGGCGTCACCACCAGAGCTTTTCACAGGCGAAGACCACTTTTGTCAGGATAGCTTGTACTAGCTGTCCCCCTTCAAATTTGCCCGCCGTTGTTGGCTCCCTTCCCGCTCAATATTTGGGAAGAGGACCAGGGCCTCTATAAATAGGTCTAGCCACCACAGTAGTAGGCATCGAGCAATTCACCCAGCTGTCGCCCACAAAGTCACCAAGCGCAAGAACACCTCAACCTCAGGAGGTTGTTCTTCCCTTATAACTGTTCATCATCAGCCTAAGAGGCAATCCACCACCACCACACTGGAGTAGGGTATTACACCACAACGGTGGCCCGAACCAGTATAAATCTCGTGTCTTTCTGTGTTGCGAGTTCATCGAGTTCATCCGCGAGATCTTAGCGAGCTAGGGCGCAGATCGGTA
The DNA here is from genome assembly GCF_018294505.1 of Triticum aestivum. Lineage (NCBI taxonomy): Eukaryota > Viridiplantae > Streptophyta > Magnoliopsida > Poales > Poaceae > Triticum > Triticum aestivum. The sequence goes on along the minus strand of NC_057814.1, from coordinate 133,854,683 downwards.
GGAGGGAAAGGCTTCGCGCGCACCCCAGTGTTCGAACCTTAAGGGTTAGCCGGAACCCCACATCCGACAAGGTCTTTGGGCAATGGTGCTTTCAGTGGCTTCAGTATGGGCACGTTGAGGTGCACGTGTATTGCCAGCCAAAGGATAAACACGAGTGACGGCCTGAACTCCTTCAATGGGCTGTGTGAAGCTTTGGTGATTAGCATTGTGAAGATAAACATGCTCCTTGGCAGGTTCTGCGTAGATGGCTTCAACAGACATATCAACCTCTGGCAAGAATATCAAATGGTTGCGTGCAGACGGCTGATAGTTGACAGCAGAATGAAGCTTGATAAGGCGCATAACCCATGGAGCGTAGAACTTCAGACCAAAGATATCAGAGCCAGATGCAGCCAATTGCCTGAAGTCTTGAGCATTGAAGCTGATGCCATTGAAGATATAAAAGACCAATGTATTCATTGCTCCTTCAAGCTTCGCCGTAGAAGAATGTCCCTTGACAGGAGTTCGCCTGATGATATGATAGATAGTGCGGGGCGGATACTCTAGGTCTTCAACAAGGAATTCCCTTGGATATTCAGCGTCGCGAGGCAGAGGCTTCATCATGCTCAGCATTTGGCTCATGTTGGGCTCAGGCTTCTGGAAGATGCTCTCCAAAGCATTGCGGTGAAGCTGACAACCAGGTTCAAAGAGTTCACCTGGAGTGGGCAGGCCAGTTAGCTCAATGATATCAAGAGCTTTGGCTTCGTGATGGACATTGCCTGTCGCCCACTCAAGGATCCATGTCTTCGGATCCCTGTTGTAGCCGCGAATGTGGAGGGTAGCATAGAATTGTAGCAGAAGCTCTTCGTTCTAGTGCTCTTTATCAGTCACACATGGCAGCAGACCAGCATCTCGAAAACAGTCAAGGGCTTCTTCTAAGCAGGGCAGTCCAGCAATAGCTTCACAGTCTAGACACATATGGGAAAAGATGCGCCCGTGATCATAAAGAACACATGAGTAGTAATTGCGCTGCTGATAGCTCCAGAACCGATCAGATGAAATTCTTGGCCTTGAGTATGGGTTCTTGTCGCTGTCAAAGAAGGTGTTGTGTGCAATGAAGCCATTCACATTGAAATATCCTGGTGAAGTTGCAGTACCTGGAAACCTTGGCAGCCTTGGTTTTGGCTTCTGGACCTGAGGCATGTGCTCCACATGATAGTCAAATTGAGGTCCGGGAGCAGGAGGAGGAACCAGAATGGGCCAGTCAACCATGACAGGTTGGTCGCGATCAAATGCCAGCTCGATAGTGTGTGGCCTTGGAGGCGATACAGGAGCATTGGCATTGACGTGAGCTGCAAGTGGTACAATGGCTTCAGGTGCAATGTTGACTTCAGGTGCATTAACTTCAGCCTCATTAACTTCAGGCGCCACATTGACTTCAGGCGCCACATTTGCTTCAGCCATGACAACGTCATTGGCTACAATGTTAGTGTTGATGGTCGCCTCAATGTTTTCAACCTCCACTTGAGTAGCTGGAGGGACGGACACATTCTCCTCGAGAACAACTTCTGGGTTGGACGGGGGTGTAGCAACATGTTCTTCTTCTTGACGTGGTCCTTCTTGGTCATCGGCTGATGCAGCCGGAATGTCTTCAGCAGCTTTGGCTTCAGACTCTGAGTTGTTCGCAGTTGGAGTGGCTTCAGGAAACACTTGACTTGATACTGAGTGTTGGCGCTCTTCTCCTTCAGGAACACACGAAAGAGTGACTTGGGGCCTTGGTCCATTGCGAAGCCTGTGAAATACGGGCGACGCTTGTGGAGAGGGAGTGGGTTGGGCCTCAAAGTCATCATCATCATCACGCATGGGAGGGGTGACTTGAGTCAGAGGAGTACTTGGTGATTCTTCTTCACGGGGGGAGTCTTGAGGGTGATCAGCCCATGAATCATCCTAAGCGATTGGCGTCAAAGGACGACCAATGCTGATGAGTTTGTTGTTCGTGAGAACAGGCGATGATACCATTGGGTTCTCAATCTGAGGAAGGACTTCATCATCTTCTACATTGTTTGGGGACCAATGTCTTCAGCTGCAGTGGGGTCAACAGCTGGAATGTCTTCAGCTTCAGGAGCCTCTGTGGTAGCAGGCTCATGAACTATCAAACGACGCTCTTGGTGTGCAGACGCAGGACGAGCAAATGAAATTGGCTCAGCGACAAGGGGCTCTGTGGGAGCAGACCGGACTTTCTTCTTTGTCTTTCTCTTCTTGGTCGGTGGTGCATCATCAGTGGTGTTCTTGTTCTTGCGCTTTCTGGCTTCGGCTTCGGCTGTCTTGTTTTCTTGAGTTCTGAAGCCACTGTGGGGACCTTAGGCTTCACGCCTGTCATGCTGGCGGGGAAGACAATGCGAGGTTCTTCCCGCCTGAATGCTTCAGCTGGGGCCACAGTAGGCTTCTTCTGCTTGGCAGCCATCTTGGGGTCGATGCCAGGACGCCCAAGTGCCTTGTGCTTCTCGGCTTCATTGTAAGCTTGAACACATTTGGCAGCAAGGAGCTTCATGCGCTCTCGTGAACCTTTAGCTTCGTCACGTTTCTTGTGAAACGCCTCCTTGAGCTCATGCATCATTTGCTTGAAGTTTTGGACATCAGTCACACTGAGCTTGGCCATATGCTTCTTGAACTGGGCTTTTTCATAGTCAATTTTGTTCTTCAGTTCAACAATTCTCTGAGCTAGAGCCAGCTCAGGAGCAATGGCTCCATGGAAGGAGACGCTGAGGCCGATTGGGAGCTGAAGATCATCAAAACTGAGGTTTGGGCTGTCAAACCACTCATCAATGGACTTGTTCAGGATGTCCACATCGAAAAGGGGAAGATTGTTGAAGATTTCCGCCTCTTGCTTGCTCTTTATCAGCAGCTCGAGAGCATCATCGCCAAGATCGTCGTCACTAGACAGATCAATGGCTTCGTTCTCATTCCTCAGAACGGCAGCTGGGGTCAGTGCTTGACCAGTAGTCTGCATGGGCTTCTTCTTCTTCTCAGTCTTGGATATGCGAGAGAGATCTTCAGAATGCACACTTGGTGCAGGAGGAGCAGTGGCTAGAGGCTTCGCACGCGAAGCTCTTGGTGCAGTGGAGGGCTTTGAAGCCTTGGGTTTCTTCTGCTTTTGAGGCTTCGGCGGAGCAGGAGCTTCATCAGAATCAGCTTCATCTCCAGACTGATCCATTGTGGCCCTCTGAGTAGCGATGTAGGAGAGGAGACCATCAAAGTTGTCGACGGGGCCGATGACATTGGGATTGGCATCACGTGTGCCATCAGCCCGCGGAGCAGAAGGACCTGGGTTGAAATTGCATCCAAGACTCTTCTTGTTTTCTTTGGCCGATGCCTTTGCATGCTAAAAGTTTCGCTTGAAAAGATTATCGTCACGACACCATAGCAATGATGATGGGTCGGCATTGGCAGGTTGTGGTCCATGGACCATACAGGGGTAGAAACCCTGAGCAATAGCTTCAGCTCTGTTCTTCGGTTGAAGATTTCGAAAGAGAATATCACCCCAAGGACTCTTGATGGCATTCTTCTCAGCATACTCCTGGGTCACTTATCTGTATTTGAACCATTGCTCGGCCCAATATCGTCGAATCCACTGGATTCGAGTTTTGCGCTGATTGTAATCCTCTTCTGGATCAGTCTTGTACAGCTCATAGAGAACTGGAGGCAAATCCCTTGATGTTCCCCCACGGCGCTGCCTGCCTCCCTTCCTTGCAGCCTTTTCTCTGGCCATGAAGTTCAGACTGAATGGCTTCAAAGATGTCAAAGGCTTCCGTCTGCTGGTCAGACAAGAACTAGCTTCAGGAGAATTGATGTGATGCTGTAAGAACTCTGCAAATGAATGCAGACTATGAGAACCAAGGGATTCTCCCACGGACATGTACGTGTGACAGCATTAGAGATGCGAGGGAAGGGGAAGAGGTCATATGCGTTCTCAGAAGATTTTGAAGATAAATCAGTTTGAAGACATTGACCTCATAGCGCGAAGACATTCACTTATATGTTGAGAGTTGGTTCCAGATTTGTACGAATCCAAGAATAGGTACAAGTGAGGAATCTAACTATGTGTGAAGCATAAGTGAATACCCTATGCTTTTTATGAGATGCAGAACATGATAGATCCAAATTTGTGGAAGCAAAAACCACTTTTGGTAAGGAAGGATGAATCCATCAGATCAAAACGATAGTAAAAAGTGAGTTTTAATTACCACACGATGAACTGCTGAATGGAGTAGAGAGGAGGCCGAGCAGTTCGATCTTCCGTGCCCTAACTTGGCGACGGAGGACACCTACGGTGGCGGCGGAGGAGACGAGGTCCGCGGCCGGCGTGAGGACGGCGTCGGTGAGGTCGCGGCAGCTAAGCGCTTCGTCGCCGGCGTCGTCGAGAGCTAGCGGTGGCGCTAGGGTTTGTTGAGGTGGAGAGGTGGAAGAAAGATTTTGACCGCGATGTGATGTGCATTTATAGGGAGAGGGACAGCACAGCGCAATTACGCAGGTGCCCCTGGCAGTTCACATCTGAGGGACACGTGGCAAACATGCAACACATTGGAAGTTGTTCCATGTTCCCACGCACGCCTGGACTGTCGGGTGGTCGTTCCGGCTTCTCCGGGTTTCAGGCAATAAGGACTGAGCATTTAAAATAGATTTAATGTTTGTCTTTGTATCTTCTGCTGACATGGACGCAAAGAAGACATTCGATAGTTTCAACATAATGCATATGATTTGGATAGATAGAGTTTGAGGTAGAAGCATAGAGAGGTTAGGGTCCGATCACATTCACTTAGTCCAAAAGATTCAAATGAGAAGACATAGCTATAAGTGAATGCTGTAGAGGACAGAACACAAGTATATGTATATATCTGAGTAAAACTAAATCAACAAGGTGAAAATCATCAGAAAGACAGATCAATGTTGAAGATAAATCAAATGCGAAGACTTAGCAGATGTAACGCCAGGAGAAAACACTTCAAACAAGAATTTGGTGGTGGCGTTACCCACCGTATAGGAAGTATTAGACCCAGACACGGCGCACAATTATCGTGGCGCTCCGAAGTCAAATTCCGCATTAATGTATTCACACTCAGAGTGTAAGTCTTCATTGATTGAAGACATACATTACATCGTGTGTTGCACATCTAAGTCATCAACATGCATAAGTGTTAGGATGTGTGCCTAATCACACGACATTCGAGGATTCCAAGATATTTAGCTCACACCGCAACTTGCAAAACCTTTTCTCATCCAAGGGCTTTGTGAAGATATCTGCCAATTGCTCTTCGGTGTTGACGTGTATGATATCAATATCTTCCTTCATGACATGATCTCTGAGAAAGTGATGACGAATTTCAATGTGCTTTGTCTTCGAGTGCTGAACTGGGTTGTTGGCAATCTTGATGGCGCTTTCATTGTCGCAGTAGAGTGGTACTTGCTTCAGATGGATGCCATAGTCCTTGAGTGTTTGCTTCATCCATAGAAGCTGAGCGCAGCAAGATCCAGCAGCAATGTATTCAGATTCAGCAGTGGAGAGAGATACACAGTTCTGCTTCTTTGAAGACCAACAGACAAGTGATCGTCCCAGAAAGTGACATGTGCCTGATGTAGACTTGCGATCCACCTTGTCACCAGCATAATCAGCATCCGAGAATCCAACTAGATCAAACTCTGAGCCCTTTGGATACCATAATCCTAGTGTTGGGGTGTAAGCCAAATATCGAAGAATTCGCTTCACTGCTAAGTGATGCGATTCCTTTGGTGCCGCTTGGAATCGGGCACACATGCAAACACTAAGCATTATATCTGGCCTAGATGCACATAAATAAAGTAAAGAACCAATCATGGAGCGGTATACCTTTTGATCGAACTCTTTACCATTGGCGTCAGGACCCAGATGACTTTTGGTTGGCATTGGCGTCGTGTAACCTTTGCAGTCTTGCATTCCAAACTTCTTCAGGCAGTCTTTGAGGTATTTCTCTTGAGATATGAAGATGTCGTTGCTCTGCTGACGAATTTGAAGACCAAGGAAGAACTTCAGCTCACCCATCATGGACATTTGATATTGCTCTTGCATCATGTGTCCAAACTCATCACTGTATTTCTGGTTAGTGCAGCCGAAGATAATGTCATCCACATATATTTGGCACACAAACAGTTCACCATCATATGTCTTCGTGAAGAGTGTGGGATCCAGGGAACCAGGTTTGAAGCCTTTGCTCTTCAGGAAGTCTTTGAGTGTGTCATACCAAGCGCGAGGGGCTTGTTTGAGGCCATACAATGCCTTGTTGAGCTTGTATACCATATCAGGATGTTTTGGATCTTCAAAGCCAGGTGGTTGTGCAACATACACTTCTTCTTCAATCTTGCCATTGAGAAAGCACTCTTCACATCCATTTGATACAGAAGGATGTTGTGATGATTTGCGTAGGCTAGCAGTATGCGAATGGCTTCAAGCCTAGCCACAGGAGCAAATGTTTCATCGAAGTCAATCCCTTCAACTTGAGTGTATCCTTGGGCAACGAGACGAGCCTTGTTTCTGACAACTTGACCATGCTCATCTTGCTTGTTGCGATATATCCATTTGGTGCCTATTATGTTGTGCTTGCGAGGGTCAGGACGCTTGACTAGTTCCCACACATTGTTCAGCTTGAACTGTTGAAGCTCTTCTTGCATAGCTTGAATCCATTCAGGTTCCATGAAGGCTTCAGCAACTTTCTTGGGTTCTGATATTGAGACAAATGCAAAGTGCCCACAGAAATTTGCTAGCTGTGTTGCTCTAGAATGAGTGAGTGGACCAGGTGCATTGATGCTATCAATTATCTTCTCAATCTGTACTTCATTTGCAACACGAGGATGAACTGGACGAAGATTTTGCTCTTGCTGATCATTGTCATCATTAGGAGGATTGTCTTCAGGCTGAGCATTGTCTTCAGGTTGATTAGGTGCAGAAATGATAAGTTCCTCTTCAGCCTGAGCTTCAGACGGTACGATTTCTCCAGTTCCCATAAGCTTGATGGATTCACTAGGTGGAACTTCATCTATCACATTTGGCAGGTGCTCTCTTTGCGAGCCGTTAGTTTCATCGAACCGCACATCTACAGTTTCAACCACTTTATAGTGAAAGAGGTTGAAGACTCTGTAGGAGTGCGAATCCTTTCCGTAACCAAGCATAAAACCTTCATGTGCTTTCGGTGCAAATTTTGAAGTGTGATGTGGATCCTTGATCCAGCACCTAGCACCAAATACTCTGAAGTAACTGACATTTGGCTTCTTACCAGTTAGGAGTTCATAGGATGTCTTCTTCAGAAGCTTGTGAAGATAAACACGGTTGATGACGTGGCATGCAGTATCAATGGCTTCAGGCCAGAACTTTCTTGGAGTCTTGTATTCATCAAGCATCGTCCGAGCCATCTCAATGAGTGTTCTGTTCTTGCGCTCCACGATGCCATTCTGCTGAGGTGTGTTCGGAGGTGAGAACTCATGAGTGATGCCCAATGTATCCAGGTAAAGGTCGAGGCCGGTGTTCTTGAACTCTGTGCCGTTGTCACTTCTGATATGCTTGATCTTGACGCCATAGTTGTTCATGGCACGGTTGGCGAAGCGTCTGAAGACATCCTGCACTTCAGTCTTGTAGAGGATTATGTGCACCCAAGTATATCTTGAATAATCATCAACAATGACGAAGCCATAGAGACAAGTAGTAGTAGTGAGAGTAGAGTAGTGACTGGGACCAAATAAGTACATGTGTAGTAGCTCGAAGGGTTGAGATGTCGTCATGATTGTCTTCGAGGGATGCTTGGCCCTCGTCATCTTTCCAGCTTCGCAGGCACCGCACAGATGATCTTTCTTGAACTTGACGCCCTCGATGCCTATGACGTGCTTCTTCTTTGCGAGAGTGTGCAAGTTCCTCATGCCAGCATGCCCTAGCCTCCGATGCCAGAGCCAGCACTCTGAAGCTTTTGCTAGAAGACATACGGCAAGCTGTGGTCCTGCTGAGAAATCTACCATGTACAAATCATATTTCGATACCCTTCAAAGACTAGAGACTTGTCAGATTCCATTAGTACAAGGCAACGATATTTTCCAAATATCACAATCATGTTCAAGTCACAAAGCATTGAGACAGACATTAAGTTGAAACCAAGGGATTCAACAAGCATCACTTTATCCATGTGCTGATCCTTTGAGATTGCAACTCTACCTAGACCCAATACCTTGCTTTTACCAGTGTCAGCAAATGTGATGTGACTCTTGTCAGATGGACGTAAGGTTGAGTCCATGAGAAGACTTCGATCACCAGTCATATGATTAGTGCATCCACTGTCCATAATCCATTCTGAAGCATGAGGTGTCATACCCTACAGTACAGTTAGGGGGATAGGCTTCACCAAGAGTATTGTGAAGCATAAACATTTGACGGACAAGAGGATTATCAAAGCTCAGATCAAGATTAGGACTGATAGGATGATTGGCAAGCGATTCAGGAACAAAATACATAGTAAGACCATTTGGGCATTTTATCTTGCGCCCCACAAGATGTTTTAGGTCCCCAGCATTAGCATCAGACGCCTTTGATTTCCGGCTGGAGACCTTTCCCTGCAAAAGAGAGTTAAGTTTTCTTAACCACCCACATTTTCAGGGGTGGCTTCGAAGCAATGAGTCTAAGTGCAGCATCTGAGAACTTCGGCTTTGGAGCCCTAGCAAATAGCCTTGCAGGAGGAGAATAATACTCATATGAATAAGCAGAAAAGTTCTTGGTCTTATGAACATAGCGGTTTGAAGAAACACGCTCATATTCATACATCTGAGTATGATTTCCCTACAAAATATTGGCGTTAGGGTGACTCAGGTGAGTCCTGTGTCTGTATGAAGCCTTTGGACCACATGAAGCCTTTGGTCTGGGGTTTGTCTTCTTCCCTTGTGGTGTCATGACGACATTCACAGGAAGATTCTCAAGACAACTTTTGGGTACCCATATCTTCTTCATTGGTGGCCCATTCCTGCAGTTAGTACCAATATACCTGGCAAACACTTCACCATTCTGATTCTTAAACAGTTTATAGTTTGCATCAAAGGATTCATCAATGATAATTGGGTTAGCACAAGTGAAGCTAGATAAGGTGGATGGATCCACTGAAGGTCCCTTTGCAGCAACCCATGTGGTTTTGGGGTACTGCTCAGGCTTCCAGTAAGAACCATCAACATTCATTTTCCTCTCGAACCCAACACCCTCTTTTCTAGGGTTTCAGTTCAGAATCTGCTTTTTGAGGACATCGCACAGTGTCTGATGCCCTTTGAGACTTTTGTACATTCCTATCTCAAGCAATGTCTTCAACCTAGCATTTTCATCAGCAATAGTAGTGGTATCCTCAGCAGAGGGTTTAGTTACCACATCAACAGTTGCAGATATTGCAACAGTAGCAGCAGTAGAACATTCAGCAACAGAAGTAGCGTTATCACGCTCAAGGCATTTTAGACATGGTGGTTCAAATCCATCCTGAGCGGGACTGATATGTTGAGCACGAAGTGACTCATTCTCCTTTTGAAGATCTTCATGAGCCGCTCTCAATTTCTCAAGTTCATGCTTCCTTTGTAGATAATCATAGGAAAGCTTTTCATGAGTTGTTGAGAGCGTTTCATGACGACTTTCAAGTTCCTGGTACTTAACATGAAGAATTTTTTATGTCTTCAATTAAGGACTGAGATCGGGTCATTTCCGCGTCCAACAGGTCATCACTTTTGTCTAACAGTTTTTGAGTCTGTTCCATAGCTTTCTGTTGTTCAGTTGCAATTTTAGCAAGTGTTTTATAGCTGGGTTTGGATTCACAATCAGAGTCATCTTCACTTGATGTTTGGAAGTAAGCATCGCGTGAGTTTACCTTGGCACCACGTGCCACGAAGCAGTAGGTGGGAGCGGAATCGTCCTTGTCATTAGCATCAGCGTTGGTGACGGAGCCGTTGTCTTCAGTGTTGAAGATGGACTTGCCAACGTAAGTTGTAGCTAGAGCCAGACTTGCAACGCCAGGGTCGGACTCCTCCTCAGACTCCACCTCCGCCTCCTTAGAAGCAGACTCCTCCTCAGACTCCACCTCCGCCTCCTTAGAAGCAGACTCCTCCTCTGAATCCATTTCCTTGCCAACAAAAGCACGAGCCTTGCCAGATGACCTCTTCTTGTGTGATGAAGACTTGGACGAAGACTTGGAAGAAGACTTTGAGGATTTCTTCTTCTTCTTGTCATCAGAATCATATTCCTTGCTCTTCTTCTTGTTGTTGTTCTCATTGTCCCACTGTGGGCACTCAGAGATGTAGTGTCCAGGTTTCTTGCACTTGTGACATGTTCTCTTCTTGTGGTCATGAGTGGAAGCTTCATCATTTCTTGAGCTGGATCGTGAAGACTTTCTGAAGCCTTTCTTCCTAGTGAACTTCTGGAACTTCTTCACAAGCATAGCAAGCTCCTTTCCATTGTCTTCAGGATCACCAGAACTGCAGTCAGATTCTTCTTCAGATGAGGAAACAGCCTTTGCCTTCAAAGCGCGAGTTCGACCATAGTTGGGACCATAGATATCTATTTTCTCAGATAGCTGAAACTCATGTGTGTTGAGCCTCTCAAGTATGTCAGACGGATCGAGTGTCTTGAAGTCAGGGCGTTCTTGAATGATCAGGGCAAGGGTGCCGAATGAGCTGTCAAGTGATCTCAGGAGTGTCTTGACGATTTCATGCTTGGTGATCTCAGTGGCGCCGAGAGCACAAAGCTCATTTGTGCTGTCAGTGAGGCAATCAAACGTGAGCTGGACATTCTCATTGTCGTTTCTCTTGAAGCGGTTGAAGAGGTTGCGAAGAACACTGATCCTTTGATCTCTCTGGGTTGAGACGCCTTCGTTGACCTTGGAGAGCCAGTCCCAGACTAGCTTCGACATTTCCAGAGCACTCACACGGCCATACTGTCCTTTGGTCAGATGACCACAGATGATGTTATCGGCGGTAGAATCCAGTTGAACGAACTTCTTGACATCGGCAGGGGTGACACCTTCACCGGTCTTGGGAACGCTGTTCTTGACGACATACCAGAGGTCGACATCAATGGCTTCAAGATGCATGCGCTTCTTATTCTTCCAGTAGGGATATTCAGTGCCATCGAAGACAGGGCACGCAGCGGAGACTTTGATTATCCCTGCAGTCGACATAGCTAAAACTCCAGGTGATTAAACCGAATCACACAGAACAAGGGAGTATCTCGCTCTGATACCAATTGAAAGTGCTAGTTATCGACTAGAGGGGGGTGAATAGGCGATTTTTATGGAAGTCTTCAAAACATGGAAGTTTCAAAGACAAACAATAGAAATGAACCTATTAACATGCAGCGGAAGGTAGACTACACTAGGCAAGCCATAGTCAAGTATTCAATAAAGTGAAACCACGAAGACTAATAGCAGCTAGGTAGTAATGACCAGGATGGAAGATAGTATGAAGCCAAACAATAGTAGTCACACAGTGAAGTCAAACAGGTAACGCAAGCAGGCAATGACTTCACGAAGACAAACTGTAATTAAAGAGAGGGAGAAGATAGAACCAGTCGCTTGGAGAGGACAAGGATTTGTTGGACCAGTTCCAGTTGCTGTGACAACTGTACGTCTGGTTAGGGAGGCTGAGATTCAACTCAGAAGACCGTGTCTTCACCTTATTCCCCTTGAGCTAAGGACACCCAGTCCTCGCCCAATCACTCTAGTAAGTCTTCAAGGTAGACTTCCAAACCTTCACAGACTTCATTCATCCACAATCCACGATGACTCTTGGATTCTCAGAACATGACGCCTAACTGGCTGGAGGATTCACAGTCCTCAAGTGTAACAAGTCTTCAGGTCACGTGGACAGAAAGACTTTAGTGATGCCTAACACTCTTTGGCTCTGGGTGTTTTGGGCTTTGTCCTCGCAAGGATTTCTCTCTCTCAAAAGCTTCGGAGGTGGGTTGCTCTCAAACGACAAAAGCCGTGCACTAACTCTGAGCAGCCACCAATTTATGGTGTAGGGGGTGGGCTATTTATAGCCACTAGGCAACCCGACCAGATTTGTCCGAAATGACCCTGGGTCACTAAGGAACTGACACGTGTTCCAACGGTCAGATTTCAAACACACGCGGCAGCTTGACTTGGGCTACAAGTAAAGCTGACTCATCCGCCTCTGGATAAGATTTGCTCTCATTGTCTTCGCTCGAAGACATAGGATTTGGTTGAGCATCACTTCAGTCACTCTGACTTTGTTCACTTGGACCCCACTTAACAGTACGGTGGTTCCTATGACTCAACAAAGAAGAAAAGGAAACTACGAAACAACTATGTCTTCACACTCCATAGTCTTCACGTGAATGTCCTCACGATTCATAAGCTTCGATGTGATTGTCTTCACATACCACCATTGTCTTCAATGTCTTCATACATTTTTAGGGGTCATCTCCGGTAGGTAAACCGAATCAATGAGGGACTACTACCTGTGTTATCCTGCAATTCTCACAAACACATTAGTCCCTCAACCAGGTTTGTCGTCAATACTCCAAAACCAACTAGGGGTGGCACTAGATGCACTTACATACCCTACATCCTACTTTTAATTGTATTCATATCGGAGATAGTACAGAGTACATACATCTACCACGAGATTGTTTTAATGAATATGAGATTATCTATTGACTAGTCTGGCCTCGGTTTATATAACACACCGGAGGCCTAGGGTTTAGAGGAGTCCTCGTCTTGTGCGCCAAGTCTTATGGAAATCTCCTTGCATGCGGCGTGGGCTGCCCGAACTGGCCCAATAGTAAACCGCCATGGGGGTCCTCGCCCCGATCCAGCTGGTCGGGAGACGATATGGTGAGTATCCCCTGGTCCAGGACACTGTCAATGGGCAAACACGTCTTCGGACAACAATAGGTACCATCTGGACCTATCCGGCATCAAGCTAATATATTACAGCAACTTCTCAAGACCCTCTCTCAAGGGCCCATTGGCCGATCACTATTTCTCTAATATATTATACTGTGTTTCTATTCCTAAGTATGCTGCCGAGCTGGGAATTGATCCTCAGGCCGATTTCATGAATCGACCTGAGTCTCAGGGGCTACTAGGGTCAGCGGTTTGATTTTATCCTTCAGGTGCATCCCGGATATTAGGCCAACACGCACCTTGAGGGCTACTGACTATACATCTCGTCAGCAAATAAATTACACCAATTGGAAATAAAATCCGCAAACAATCAGCCCAAGACCAAGCTGGACGCAGTCCGACATAAATCTTGGATACAAATGGTTGGCTCCATAGAGGGCATTTCCGGCATTAAGCTTGGCTAAACTCCTTCGACTTTTTTGAGCCAAGGTAATCTATGACACCTCGGATACAGTCCGGCATTGCAGCTCGGATACAGTCAGGTGTTGGAGCTTGGATATAGTCCGGCATTGGTGCTCGGCTACAAAAGATACCTCAAATGCAGTCCGGCGTTGGAGCCCGGATGCAAGAGGGCACTGTCGCATGAGAAACACTTCGAGCCCAGGGTGTGGCGTAAAAAATAACAAGGCATTGATAAAGGCCGAGAACTTAAAGGGGATCCTCGGATACCCACGTGTAAACTCTTCGGATTCACTTCGGCAATTCTCAAGATCGAAGATGAGAAGATTTGTTGAACCAGTTTTCAAGACCGACGACCGAAGATGAAGAATAGTTCGGAAGAATCGAGGAGCGTCCCCAACTTGAAGACCGGTTCAGGGGGCTACTGACGGAGTCCTGGACTAGGGGGTACTCACGACGTCGTCTCCGGGCCAGCTGGATCGGGCCGAGGACCCCCATGGCGGTTTACTCATGGGCCACTTCGGGCAGCCCATGGCGCATACAAGGAGGTTTCCACAAGACTTGGTGCCCAAGACAAGGCCTCTCCTGAACCCTAGGCCTCTGGTGCATTATATAAACCGAGGCCCGGCTAGTCAATAGATCAACTGATATTCATTAAAACAATCTCGTGGTAGATACATGTACTCTGTACTACACCCATATCAATACAATCAAAAGCAGGATGTAGGGTATTATCTCTTCGAGAGAGCCCGAACCTGCGTAAAACCCTGTGTCCATGTTACCATCGCTCCAAGATGCCTAGCTTAGGACCCTTACTACGAGATACGCCGGATATAGAACCGACAACGCTCCAAGCAAAATACATATCATGTGGTAAATAAAAATGTAGCCTCAAGTAAATTTACTGATGGATTGAAGACAAAACAGGGGATGCCATCCGGGGCATCCCCAAGCTTAGATGCTTGGTTGTCCTTGAATATTACCTTGGGGTGCCTTGGGCATCCCCAAGCTTAGGCTCTTGCCACTCCTTATTCCATAGTACATCAAATCTTTACCTATGATATGTCTCTCTCGTATCTATAACTTTTGATTGTTTCATGCCAATATTATACAACTTTCACGTATTTTTGGCAACATTTTATATGATTTATTGGACTAAGCTATTGATCCAGTGCCCAGTGTCAGTTCTTGTTCGTTTCATGTTTTTGTTTCATAGAATATCCATATCAAACGAAGTCCAAACGCGATAATAATTTACGGAGAATTATTTTGGAATATTTCTGATTTTTGGGAGGTGGAATCAATGAAAAAGGAGGCCCACAGCTCCCAGGATACACCAGGGCGCGCCCAGGTGTCCTATGCTCACCTCGTAAGTCGGTTGGGTCTCTAATTCGGGTGAAAGGAAGCTTATATACGGGAAAAAATCGTGTTAAAATCTCAGCGCAATCAGAGTTACGGATCTCCAGATATTTAAGAAACAGTTTTCAGCCAGATTTGGGGAACGCGATACAGAAGAGAACAGAGGGATAGATCCAATGTCGGAGGGGCTCCCTCCCCTCCGCCGCCATGGACGCCATGGACCAAAGGGGGAACTCTCCTCCCATCTATGGGGAACGCCAAGAAAGAAGAAGAAGAGGGAGGAGGGGGCTCTATGCCCCTCTCTCTCGGTGGCACCGAAGTGCCGCCGGGGCAAGGATCGTGACGGCGATCTACATCAACAATCTTGCTACCGTCAACACCAACTTCCTCCCCATCTATGCAGCGGTCTAACACACCTTCTGCCCACTGTAATCTCTACTTAAACATGGTGCTCAACGCTATATATTATTTCCTAATGATCTATGGCTATCTTGTGATGTTTGAGTAGATCCGTTTTTCCTATGGGTTGATAGATGATCGTGGTTGGTGTGAGTTGCATATTTTGTTTTGGTGCTGTCCTATGGTGCCCTCCGTATCGCGCAAACGTGAGGGATCCCCGTTGTAGGGTGTTGCGATACGTTCATAATTCGCTTATAGTGGGTGGCATGAGTGACAGAATACACAGACCCGAGTAAGTGGGCTATTGCATATGGGAGTAAAGAGGACTTGATACTTAATCCTATGGTTGGGTTTTACCTTAATCATCTTTGGTAGTTGCGGATGCTTGCTAGCGTTCCAATCATAAGTGCATATGATCCAAGTAGAGAAAGTATGTTAGCTCATGCATCTTCCTCATATAAAATTGACATAATGATCACCGGTCTAGTTATCGATCACCTAGGGACAAATGAATTTTTTGTGTGACAAAAGCTATCTACTTTTATTGTCTTGCAATTTATTCATAGTTTTATTCTCGCAAAGTATTCGTAGTTTTATTCTTGCAAAATAGTTTCATACTTGTTTTAGGTAAAGCAAACGTCAAGCGTGCGTAGAGTTGTATCGGTGGTCGATAGAACTTGTGGTAATCTTTGTTCTACCTTTAGCTCCTTGTTGGGTTCGACACTCTTATTTACCAAAAAAAAGGCTACAAATGATCCCCTATACTTGTGGGTTATCAACCCAAAACTTGATAACTTCACAACACAAAACTCAACAGAAAACTCGTAAGCTTCGTTAGTAAAATAAAGCAAATCACCACTTTAGGTACTGTTGTGAACTCATTCTAAATTTATATTGGTATTATACCTACTGTATTCCAACTTCTCCATCGTTCATACCACACCGATACTACCCATAGATTCATCAAAATTAGCAAACAACACAAAGAACAGAATCTGTCAAAAACAGAACAGTCTGTAGTAATCTGGAAATTTTGTATACTTCTGTAACTCCCAAAATTCTGAGAAATTAGGAAAATCCAGGAATTTTTTATATCAACCTTGTGTAAAAAAATCAAGAATTTATCACGTTCCAGCAGCTCAGATCAATTATGTTACTGGGCGCAAAAGTTTCTGTTTTACAGCAAAATCAGATCAACTATCACCATGGATCATCCCGAAGGCCTTACTTAGCACAAACACTAATTAAAAAACTAAAACACAATTATTACAGAAGTAATATTGTTTAATTATTCAAGAAAATAAGCAAAAACATAAAATAAAAATTTTGGGTTGCCTCCCAACAAGCGCTATTGTTTAACGCCCTTAGCTAGGCATATTGCAAAGATCTAGGTATTGTCATCTTTGGTATTAAATCCATAAGTGGCCCTCATAATAGATTCAAATGGCAATTTAATTTTCTTTCTTGGAAAGTGTTCCATCCCCTTACTTAATGGAAATTGAAATCTAATGTTTCCTTCTTTCATATCAAAAATTGCACCAATCGTTCTTAGGAAAGTTCTACCAAGTATAATAGGGCATGAAGGATTGCAATCTATATCAAGCACAATAAAATCTATGGACACATAATTCCTATTTGCAACAATAAGAACATCACTAATCCTTCCCATAGGTTTCTTAATAGTGGAATCCGCTAGATGCAAATTCAAAGAACAATCATCAAATTTATGGAAACCTAGCACATCACATAAAGTTTTGGGAATAGTGGAAACGCTAGCACCCAAATCACACAAAGCATTACACTCGTAGTCTTTACTTTTAATCTTAATAGAAGGTTCCCATTCATCATAAAGCTTTCTAGGGATTGAAACTTTCAACTCAAGCTTTTCTTCAAACAATTTCATCATAGCATCCACGATATGTTTACTAAAAGCCTTATTTTGATTATAAGCACGAGGTGAATTTAGCATGGACTGCAACAAGGAAATACAATCTACTAAAGAACAATTATCATAATTAAAATCCTTGAAATCCAAAAGAGTGGGTTCATCGCTACCTAAAGTTTTGACCTCTTCAATCCCACTTTTATCAAATTTTTCATTAAGATCTTCACCCTCCAAATTATTGGGACGCCTTCTAGCTAAAGTTGAGTCATCTACAGTCCCATCTTTATCAAGTTTTGTGTTAGCAAACAAAGATTCAATAGGAGTCACACAAATCACTTTAAGATCTTCATCATTGTTATCACAAAAACTAGAAGAACATGCCTTTTCTGACCAATCTCTCTCGGCATGCATCCTAGTGGTTCTCTCTCTACTTTCATTAATATAAATTTTAATAGCTTTCAGAGATTCATTCCTATCAATCTTGTGTGGCATAGATCTAATCTTAGAAGAATCAATCTCATGAGAAATTCTATCAACGTTTCTAGCCAAATCATCAATCTTAAGCAATTTTTTTCAACCATAGCATTGAAAATCTTTTGAGAATTAATGAAATCTTTAATATTGTTCTCAAGATCAGAGGGTATTTTATTATAATTTCCAAAAGAATTGTTGTAGTAATTACCATAATTATTAGAGGAATTACTAGGAAACGGCCTAGGGTTTAAGTTTCCTCTATACTCATTATTACCAAAATTGTTCGTACCAACAAAATTCACATCCATAGATTCATTATTATTCTCAATAAAAGTGGACAAAGGCATATCATTAGGATCAATAGGAGCACTCTTACTAGCAATTAATTTCATAAGTTCATTGATCTTTCCACTCAAAGTATTAATTTCTTCAATTGCATCCATTTTTTACTAGTAGAAGATCTTTCGGTATGCCATTGAGAGTAATTTGCCATAATATTATCTAGGAGTTTGGTAGCTTCTCCTAATGTGATTTGCATAAAAGTACCTCCTGCGGCGGAATCTAAAAGATTTCTAGATGCAAAATGCAATCCGGCATAAAAATTTTGTATGATCATCCATAAACTTAAACCATGAGTAGGGCAATTTCTTATAATTAATTTCATCCTCTCCCAAGATTATGCAACGTGTTCATGATCAAGTTGCTTAAAATTCATTATATCTGTCCTAAGGGAGATGATCTTAGCAGGAGGAAAGTACATGGAAATAAAAGCATCTTTACACTTATTCCATGAATCAATACTATTTTTGGGCAAAGATGAAAACCAAGTTTTAGCACGATCTCGTAGTGAGAACGGAAATAGATTAAATTTAACAATATCATTATCCACATAATTTTTTCTTTTGCATATCACACAACTCAACGAAAGTATTTAGATGGGATGCAGCATCTTCATTAGGACGACCAAAAAATTGTTCTTTCATAACAAGATTGAACAAAGCGGCATTAATTTCATAAGATTCCTCACTAGTGGCGGGAGCACTCAGAGTACTAATAAAATCATTATTATTAGTATTGGAAAAGTCACACAACTTCCTATTTTCTTGAGACATCGTGACAAACCAAGCAATCTAGCACACAAGCAAACAAAAAGACGAACGGAAAGAAGGCGGATGAAAAGGCAAATATTTTTGTGTTTTTCTAAAAACATTTTAGAAGTGGGGAAGAGGAAAGCAAGAGGCAAATGGCAAATAATGTAATGCAAGAGATGAGAGTTTATGATAGGTACGTGGTAGGCTTGATGTAGAACCTCCCCGGCAATGGCGCCAGAAATTCTTCCTGCTACTTCTTGAGCTTGCATTGATTTTTCCCTTGAAGAGGAAAGGGTGATGCAACAAAGTAGAGATAAGTATCTCCCTAAGTTAAGAACCAAGGTATCAATCCAGTAGGAGGCACAAGCAAGTCCCCAATATATGCACCTGCACAAACTAACAAACACTTGCACTCCACGCGAAAAAGGGGTTGTCAATCCCTTCACGATCACTTGCAAGAGTGAGATCTAATAGAGATAGACATAAAAGATAACTAAAAGGCAAAATAAAGTAAATATAAATAAATTTCAGCATGGTAGTTTTGGGTTTTTGGTTTTATAGATCTGAAAATATATGATGGAAACTAGACCCGATGGCCATAGGTTTCACTAGAGGCTTCTCACTTGAAGAAAGCATACGATGGGTAAACAAATTACTGTTGACAAATTGATAGTAAAGCGCAAAGTTATGATGATATCTAAGGCAATGATCATGAATAAAGGCATCGGATCCATGACAAGTAGACTGAAACGATTCTGCATTTACTACTATTACTCCACACATCGACCGCTATCCAGCATGCATCTAGATGTTGGGGAACGTATTATTTAAAAAAATTACATACGATCACGCAAGATCTATCTATGTGATGCATAGCAACGAGCGGGAGAGTGTGACCACGTACCCTCATAGACTGAAAGCGGAAGCGTTAAGTAACGCGGTTGATGCAGTCGAACGTCTTCGCGATCCAACCGATCAAGTACCGAACGCACGGCACCTCCGCGATCTGCACACGTTCACCTCGGTGACGTCCCTCGAACTCTTGATCCAGCTAAGGCCGAGGGAGAGTTTCGTCCGCACGACGACATGATGACTGTGATGATGAAGTTACCGACGCAGGGCTTCGCCTAAGCACTACAACAATATGACCGAGGTGGAAATATGTGGAGGGGGGCACCGCACACGGCTAAACAATCAACTTGTGTGTCTATGGGGTGCCCCCTCCCCCGTATATAAAGGAGTGGAGGAGGGGAAGGGCCGGCCTCATGGGGCGCGCCCAAGGGGGGATTCCTTCTCCTAGTAGGAGTAGGTTTCCCCCCTTCCCTAGTTGGAGTAGGAGAAGAAGGAAGAGGGAGAGGGAGAGAAGGAAAGCCCCCCCCCCCCCATTCGGATTGGGCTTGGGGGGGGCGCGCCTCCCACTTGGCTGCCTCCTCCTCTCTTCCATCATGGTCCATTAAGGCCCATTAACTCCCCAGGGGGTTCCGGTAACCCCCCAGTACTCCGGAAAATGCCCGAACTCATCTGAAACATTTCCGGTGTCCAAACATAGCCTTCCAATATATCGATCTTCATGTCTCGACCATTTCGAGACTCCTCATCATGCCCGTGATCACATCCGGGACTCCGAACAACCTTCGGTACATCAAAACACATAAACTCATAATACTGATCGTCATCGAACGTTAAGAGTGCGGACCCTATGGGTTCGAGAACTATGTAGACATGACCGAGACTCATCTCCGACCAATAACCAATAGCGGAACCTGGATGCTCATATTGGCTCCCACATATTCTACGAAGATCTTTATCG
Source organism: Triticum aestivum (assembly GCF_018294505.1). Lineage (NCBI taxonomy): Eukaryota > Viridiplantae > Streptophyta > Magnoliopsida > Poales > Poaceae > Triticum > Triticum aestivum. The sequence continues at coordinate 133,834,325 of NC_057814.1, read as the reverse complement.
GTCAAACCGCATAACAACATACGTTGTTCCCTTTGTCATCGGTATGTTACTTGCCCGAGATTCGATCATCGGCATCATCATACCTAGTTCAATCTCGTTATCGGCAAGTCTCTTTACTTGTTCCGTAATGCATCATCCCGCAACTAACTCATTAGTCACATTGCTTGCAAGGCTTACAGTGATGTGCATTACCGAGAGGGCCCAGAGATACCTCTCTGACAATCGGAGTGACAAATCATAATCTTGATCTATGCCAACTCAACAAACACCATCCTAGACACCTGTAGAGTATCTTTATAATCACCCAGTTACATTGTGACGTTTGATAGCACACTAAGTGTTCCTCCGGTATTCGGAAGTTGCATAATCTCATAGTCATAGGAACATGTATAAGTCATGAAGAAAGCAATAGCAACAAACAAAACGATCGTCATGCTAAGCTAACGGATGGGTCTTGTCAATCACATCATTCTCTAATGATGTGATCCCGTTAATCAAATGACGCTCATGTCTATGGTTAGGAAACTTAACCAGCTTTGATTAACGAGCTAGTCAAGTAGAGGCATACTAGTGACACTTTGTTTGTCTATGTATTCACACATGTACTAAGTTTCCGGTTAATACAATTCTAGCATGAATAATAAACATTTATCATGATATAAGGAAATATAAATAACAACTTTATTATTGCCTCTAGGGCATATTTCCTACAGTCTCCCACTTGCACTAGAGTCAATAATCTAGATTTCAGAGTAATGATTCTAACACCCATGGAGTCTTGGTGTTGATCATGTTTTGCTCGTGAGAGAGGCTTAGTCAACGGGTCTGCAACATTCAGATTCGTATGTATCTTGCAAATCTCTATGTCTCCCTCCTTGACTTGATCGCGGATGGAATTGAAGCGTGTCTTGATGTGCTTGGTTCTCTTGTGAAATTTGGATTCCTTTGCCAAGGCAATTGCACCAGTATTGTCACAAAAGATTTTCATTGGACCCGATGCACTAGGTATGACACCTAGATCGGATATGAACTCCTTCATCCAGACTCGTTGATTTGCTGCTTCTGAAGCAGCTATGTACTCCGCTTCACACGTAGATCCCGCCATGACACTTTGCTTGGAAATGCACAACTGACAGCTCCACCATTTAATATAAATATGTATCCGGTTTGTGACTTAGAGTCATCCGGATCAGTGTCAAAGCTTGAATCAATGTAACCGTTTACGACGAGCTCTTTGTCATCTCCATAAACGAGAAACATATCCTTAGTCCTATTCAGGTATTTCAGGATGTTCTTTACCGCTGTCCAGTGATCCACTCCTGGATTACTTTGGTACCTCCCTACTAAACTAATAGCAAGACACACATCAGGTCTGGTACACAGCATTTCATACATGATAGAACCTATGGCTGAAGCATAGGGAATGACTTTCATTTTCTCTCTATCGTCTGCAGTGGTCGGGCATTGAGTCTGACTCAACTTCACACCTTGTAACACAGGCAAGAACCCTTTCTTTGCTTGATCCATTTTGAACTTCTTCAAAACTTTATCAAGGTATGTGGTTTGTGAAAGTCCAATTAAATGTCTTGATCTATCTCTATGGATTTTGATGCCTAATATATAAGCAGCTTCACCGAGGTCTTTCATTGAAAAATTCTTATTCAAGTATCCTTTTATGCTATTCAGAAATTCAGTATCACTTCCGGTCAACAATATGTCATCCACATATAATATCAGAAATGCTACAGAGCTCCCACTGACTTTCTTGTAAATACAGGCTTCTCCAAAAGTCTGTATAAAACCATATGCTTTGATCACACTAACAAAGCGTATATTCCAACTCCGAGAGGCTTGCACCAGTCCATAAATGGATTGTTGGAGCTTGCACACTTTGTTAGCACCTTTTGGATCGACAAAACCTTCCGGTTGCATCATATCCAACGCTTCTTTAAGATATCCATTAAGGAATGCAGTTTTGACATCCATTTGCCAAATTTCATAATCATAAAATGCGGCAATTGCTAACATGATTCGAACGGACTTAAGCATCGCTACGAGTGAGAAGGTCTCATTGTAGTCAACTCCTTGAACTTGTCGAAAACCTTTCGCAACAAGTCGAGCTTTGTAGACAGTAATATTACCGTCAGCGTCAGTCTTCTTCTTGAAGATCCATTTATTCTCTATGGCTTGCCGATCATCGGGCAAGTCAACCAAATTCCTTATTTTGTTCTCATACATGGATCCCATCTCAGATTTCATGGCCTCAAGCCATTTCACGGAATCGGGGCTCATCATCGCTTCCTCATAGTTTGTCGGTTCGTCATGGTCAAGTAACATGACCTCCAGAACAGGATTACCGTACCACTCTGGTGCGGATCTTACTCTGGTTGACCTATGAGGTTCGGTAGTAACTTGATCAGAAGTTTCATGATCATCATCATTAGCTTCCTCATTTACTGGTGTAGGAATCACTGGAACTGATTTCTGTGATGAACTACTTTCCAATAAGGGAGCAGGTACAGTTACCTCATCAAGTTCTACTTTCCTCCCACTCACTTCTTTCGAGAGAAACTCCTTCTCTAGAAAGGATCCATTCTTAGCAACGAATATTTTGCCTATGGATCTGTGATAGAAGGTGTACCCAACAGTCTCCTTTGGGTATCCTATGAAGACACATTTCTCCGATTTGGGTTCGAGCTTATCAGGTTGAAGCTTTTTCACATAAGCATCACAACCCCAAACTTTAAGAAACGACAACTTGGGTTTCTTGCCAAACCACAGTTCATATGGTGTTGTCTCAACGGATTTAGATGGTGCCCTATTTAACGTGAATGCAGCCGTCTCTAAAGCATAACCCCAAAATGATAGCGGTAAATCAGTAAGAGACATCATAGATCGCACCATATCTAATAAAGTACGATTAGGACGTTCGAACACACCATTACGTTGTGGTGTTCCGGGTGGCGTGAGTTGCGAAACTATTCCGCATTGTTTCAAATGAAGACCAAACTCGTAACTCAAATATTCTCCTCCGCGATCAGATCGTAGAAACTTTATTTTCTTGTTACGATGATTTTCCACTTCACTCTGAAATTCTTTGAATTTTTCAAATGTTTCAGACTTATGTTTCATCAAGTAGATATACCCATATCTGCTCAAATCATCTGTGAAGGTCAGAAAATAACGATACCCGCCACGAGCATCAACACTCATCGGACCGCATACATTAGTATGTATTATTTTCCGACAAGTCTGTTGCTTGCTCCATTGTTCCGGAGAACGGAGTCTTAGTCATCTTGCCCATGAGGCATGGTTCGCAAGCATCAAGTGATTCCAAAAGCCCATCAGCATGGAGTTTCTTCATGCGCTTTACACCAATATGACCTAAATGGCAGTGCCACAAATAAGTTGCACTATCATTATTAAACTTATATCTTTTGGCTTCAATACTATGAATATGTGTATCACTACTATCAAGGGTGCATGACCATAAAAGATATTACTCATATAAATAGAACAACCATTATTCTCTGATTTAAATGAATAATTGTCTCGCTTCAAACAAGATCCAGATATAATGTTCATGCTTAACGCTGGCATCAAATAACAATTATTTAGGTCTAAAACTAATCCCGAAGGTAGATGTAGAGGTAGCGTGCCGACGGCGATCACATCGACTTTGGAACCATTTCCCACGCGCATCGTCACCTCGTCCTTAGCCAATCTTAGCTTAATCCGTAGCCCCTGTTTCGAGTTGCAAATATTAGCAACAGAACCAGTATCAAATACCCAGGCGCTACTGCGAGCATTAGTAAGGTACACATCAATAACATGTACATCAAATATACCTTTCACTTTGCCATCCTTCTTCTCCGCCAAATACTTGGGGCAGTTCCGCTTCCAGTGACCAGTCCCTTTGCAGTAGAAGCACTCAGTCTGAGGCTTAGGTCCAGACTTGGGTTTCTTCACTTGAGCAGCAACTTGCTTGCCGTTCTTCTTGAAGTTCCCCTTCTTCCCTTTACCCTTTTTCTTGAAACTAGTGGTCTTGTTGACCATCAACACTTGATGCTCTTTCTTGATTTCTACCTCCGTAGCCTTTAGCATTGTGAAGAGCTCGGGAATCGTATTATCCATCCCTTGCATATTATAGTTCATCACGAAGCTCTTGTAGCTTGGTGGCAGTGATTGAAGAACTCTGTCAATGACACTATCAACTAGAAGATTAACTCCCAGCTGAGTCATGTGATTGTGGTACCCAGACATTCTGATTATATGCTTACTGAGAGAACTATTCTCCTCCATTTTGCAGCTATAGAACTTATTGGAGACTTCATATCTCTCAATCCGGGCATTTGCTTGAAATATAACTTCAACTCCTGGAACATCTCATATGCTCCATGACGTTCAAAACGTCGTTGAAGTCCCGGTTTTAAGCCGTAAAGCATGGCACACTGAACTATCGAGTAGTCATCAGCTTTGCTCTGCCAGACGTTCATAAAATCTGGCGTTGCTCCTGCAGCGGGTTTGGCACCTAGCGGTGCTTCCAGGACGTAATTCTTCTATGCAGCAATGAGGATAATCCTCAAGTTATGGACCCAGTCCGTGTAATTGTTACCATCATCTTTCAACTTAGCTCTCTCTAGGAACGCATTAATATTCAACGAAACAATAGCACGGGCCATTTATCTACAACAACATAGACATGCAAAATACTATCAGGTACAAAGTTCATGATAAATTAAAGTTCAATTAATCATATTACTTAAGAACTCCCACTTAGATAGACATCCCTCTAATCATCTAAGTGATCACGTGATCCATATCAACTAAACCATGTCCGATCATCACGTGAGATGGAGTAGTTTTCAATGGTGAACATCACTATGTTGATCATATCTACTATAGGATTCACGCTCGACCTTTCGGTCTCAGTGTTCCGAGGCCATATCTGTATATGCTAGGATCGTCAAGTTTAACACGAGTATTCTGCGTGTGCAAAACTGGCTTGCACTCGTTGTATGTGAACGTAGAGCTTATCACACCCGATCATCACGTGGTGTCTCGGCACGACGAACTATAGCAACGGTGCATACTCAGGGAAAACACTTGTACCTTGAAATTTAGTGAGAAATCATCTTATAATGCTATCGACGAACTATGCAAAATAAGATGCATAAAGGATAAACATCACATGCAATCAATATAAGTGATATGATATGGCCATCATCATCTTGTGCCTTTTATCTCCATCTCCAAAGCACCGTCATGATCACCATCGTCACCGGCTTGACACCTTGATCTCCATTGAAGCATCGTTGTCGTCTCGCCAACTATTTCTTCTACGACTATCGCTACCGCTTAGTGATAAAGTAAAGCAATTGCATGGCAATTGCATTTCATACAATAAAGCGACAACCATATGGCTCCTGTCAGTTGCCGATAACTGTGTTACAAAACATGATCATCTCATACAAGAATTTATATAATCACGTCTTGACCATATCACATCACAACATGCCCTGCGAAAACAAGTTAGATCTCCTCTTCTTTGTTGTTGCATGTTTTACGTGGCTGCTACGGGCTTCTAGCAAGAACCGTTCTTACCTACGCATCAGAACCACAACGGTGATTCATCAAGTTTGCTGTTTTAACCTTCAACAAGGACCGGCCGCAGTCACACTCGATTCAACTAAAGTTGGAGAAACAGACACCCACTAGACACCTGTGTGCGAAGCACGGCGGTAAAAGTAGTCTCATGAACGTGGTCATGTAATGTCGGTCTGGGCCGCTTCATCCAACAATACCGCCGAATCAAAGTATGACATGTTGGTAAGCAGTATGACTATTATCGCACACAACTCTTTGTGTTCTACTCGTGCATATAACATCTACGCATAAACCTGGCTCGGATGCCACTGTTGGGGAACGTAGCATTTCAAAAATTTACCTACGATCACGCAAGATCTATCTATGTGATGCATAGCAACGAGCGAGAGAGTGTGTCCACGTACCCTCATAGACCGAAAGCGGAAGCGTTAAGTAACGCGGTTGATGTAGTCGAACGTCTTCGTGATCCAACCGATCAAGTACCGAACGCACGGCACCTCCGCGATCTGCACACGTTCAGCTCGGTGACGTCCCTCAACCTCTTGATCCAGCTGAGGCCGAGGGAGAGTTTCGTCAGCACAACGGCGTGATGACGGTGATGATGAAGTTACCGACGCAGGGCTTCGCCTAAGCACTACAACGATATGACCGAGGTGGAAATATGTGGAGGGGGGCACCGCACACGGCTAAACAATTAACTTGTGTGTCTATGGGGTGCCCCCTCCCCCGTATATAAAGGAGTGGAGGAGGGGAGGGCCGGCCTCATGGGGCGCGCCCAAGGGGGATTCCTACTCCTAGTAGGAGTAGGTTTCCCCCCTTCCCTAGTTGGAGTAGGAGTAGAAGGAAGAGGGAGAGGGAGAGAAGGAAAGGGGGGGCCCCCAAATTCGGATTGGGCTTGCGGGGCGCGCCTCCCACTTGGCCGCCTCCTCCTCTCTTCCACCATGGCCCATTAACTCCCCGGGGGGTTCCGGTAACCCCCCGGTACTCCAGAAAATGCCCAAACTCATCCAAAACCTTTTCGGTGTCCAAACATAGCCTTCCAATATATCAATCTTCATGTCTCAACCATTTCGAGACTCCTCGTCGTGTCCGTGCTCACATCCGGGACTCCGAACAACCTTTGGTACATCAAAACACATAAACTCATAATACCGATCGTCATCGAACATTAAGCGTGCGGACCCTACGGGTTCGAGAACTATGTAGACGTGACCGTGACTCATCTCCGGTCAATAACCAATAGAGGAACCTGGATGCTCATATTGGCTCCCACATATTCTACGAAGATCTTTATCGGTCAAACCGCATAACAACATGCGTTGTTCCCTTTGTCATCGGTATGTTACTTGCCCGAGATTCGATCGTCGGTATCATCATACCTAGTTCAATCTCGTTACCGGCAAGTCTCTTTACTTGTTCCGTAATGCATCATCCCGCAACTAACTCATTAGTCACAATGCTTGCAAGGCTTATAGTGATGTGCATTACCGAGAGGGCCCAGAGATACCTCTCCGACAATCGGAGTGACAAATCCTAATCTTGATCTATGCCAACTCAACAAACACCATCGGAGACACCTGTAGAGCATCTTTATAATCACCCAGTTACGTTGTGATGTTTGATAGCACACTAAGTGTTCCTCCGGTATTCGGGAGTTGCATAATCTCATAGTCATAGGAACATGTATAAGTCATGAAGAAAGCAATAGCAACAAACTAAATGATCATCGTGCTAAGCTAACAGGTGGGTCTTGTCAATCACATCATTCTCTAATGATGTGATCCCTTTAATCAAATGACAACTCATGTCTATGGTTTGGAAACTTAACCATCTTTGATTAACGAGCTAGTCAAGTAGAGGCATACTAGTGACACTCTGTTTGTCTATGTATTCACACATGTACTAAGTTTCCGGTTAATACAATTCTAGCATGAATAATAAACATTTATCATGGTATAAGGAAATATAAATAACAACTTTATTATTGCCTCTAGGGCATATTTCCTTCACTAGAGTATTAAGTTCATAACGGAGTAACACCTTAAGCAAGATGACATGATGTAGAGGGATAGATCCAATCAATATGGTAAAAAACCATGTTTTTGTCCTTAATGGAAACAATAAAATATGTGCCTCACTACCACTATTGTCACTGGGTGAGGACACCGCAATATTGAACCCATCAAAAAGCTCCTCTCCCATTGCAAGAAAAATCAATCTAGTAGGACAAACCAAATTGATAGATCGGAGAGAAATACAAAGCTATGTTAATCATGCATAAAAGAGTTCAGAAAAGACTCAAATAATATTCATAGATAATCTAATCATAAATCCACAATTCATTGGATCTCAACAAACGCACCGCAAAAGAAGATTATATCAAATAGATCTCCAAGAACATCGAGGAGAACATAGTATTGAAGATCAGAGAGAGAGAAGAAGCCATCTAGCTACTAGTTATGGACCCTTAGGTCCGTGGTAAACTACTCACGCATCATCGGAAGGATAGCAAGGTTGGCGTAGAGGCCCTCCGTGATCGAATCCCCCTCCGGCGGAGTGCCGAAAAAGGCCCCAAGATGGGATCTCAGGAGAATAGAAGCTTGCAGCGGCGAAAAAGTATTTTTGGTGTGCCCTCTAATGTGAGGGGAATATTTGGAAATTTATAGTGCTGGAGTTAGGGTTAGGAGAGCCATGAGGGCCCCACAAGCCTAGGACCCCCCCCCCCCGGCGCCCCAAGGGCTTGTGGCCTCCTCGTGGGTCTTCTGGCCTCCTCCCGAAGCTTCCTAGATGTCTTGTTGTCCAAGAAAAATCATCGAAAAGTTTCGTTTCGTTTGGACTCCGTTTGGTATTGATTTTCTGTAAAAGACAAAAACAAGGAAAAAAACAGTAACTGCCACTCGGCACTAGGTTAATAGGTTAGTTCCAAAAATAATATAAAATAGCATATTAATGCATATAAAACATCCTAAACAGATAATATAATAGCATGGAACAATCAAAAATTATAGATACGTTAGAGACGTATCATCCTTAAATAATAATTCATTTTACTGTTTTTATTTATTTATAACTTTGTTACACGCGCCTATTGTTTGTATTTACAGTTGAAAGATCGAGGATGTCGCCTAGAGGGGGGGTGAATAGGCGCTTTAACAAATACGGTTTAGGCTTGAACAAATGCGGAATAAACCTAGCGGTTAATTTGTCAAGCACAAAACCTACAACAACTAGACTCACCTATGTGCACCAACAACTTATGCTAAGCAAGATAAACTACTAGGTGATAGCAAGATATATGACAAGAAACAATATGGCTATCACAAAGTAAAGTGCATAAGTAAAGGGCTCGGGTAAGAGATAACCGAGGCACGCGGAGACGACGATGTATCCCGAAGTTCACACCCTTGCGGATGCTAATCTCCGTTTGGAGCGGTGTGGAGGCACAATGCTCCCCAAGAAGCCACTAGGGCCACCGTAATCTCCTCGCGCCCTCGCACAATGCAGGATGCCGTGATTCCACTAAGGGACCCTTGAGGGCGGTCACCGAACCTGTACAAATGGCAACCCTTGGGGGCGGTCACCGAACCCGTACACTTTGGCAACCCTTGAGGGCGGTCACCGGTACCCGTCAAATTGCTCGGGGCGATCTCCACAACCTAATTGGAGACCTCGACGCTTGCCCGGAACTTTACACCACAATGATTGAGCTCCGAACACCACCAACCGTCTAGGGCGCCCAAGCACCCAAGAGGAACAAGCTCAAGGGTACCAAGCACCCAAGAGTAATAAGCTTCTCAACTTGTAACTTCCACGTACCACCGTGGAGAACTCAAACCGATGCACCAAATGCAATGGCAAGGGCACACGGAGTACCCAAGTCCTTCTCTCCCAAATCCCACCGAAGCAACTAATTCTAGGGAGGAAAATGAGAGGAAGAACGAAGAAGAGAACACAAAGAACTCCAAGATCAAGATCCAAAGGGTTCCCCTCACATAGAGGAGGAGAAAGTGATTGGTGGAAATGTGGATCTAGATCTCCTCTCTCTTTTCCCCCAAAAACTAGCAAGAATCCATGGAGAGATTGAGAGTTAGCAAGCTCGAAGAAGGTCAACAATGGAGGAAGAACACAAGCTCAAAGGATAAGGTTCATTGGGGAAGAAGACCCCCTTTTATGGGTGGGGAAAAATCCAACCGTTATGCTCACAGCCCGCACAGAGCGGTACTACCGCTGGAGGAGTGGTACTACCGCTTAGCACGGTCAAAAAAGCCCAACGAGAGAGAAAAACACGAGTTGAAGTTCTGCCAGAGAGGTAGTACCGCTCGGGGAGAGGTAGTACCGCTTATAAGAGGTACTACCACTCGTGGGTAGAGGTAGTACCGCTTATAAGAGGTACTACCGCTCGTGGGAAGAGGTAGTACCGCTTACAAGAGGTACTACCGCTCGAGGGGAGAGGTAGTACCGCTTATAAGAGGTACTACCGCTTGAGGGGAGAGGTAGTACCGCTTATAAGCTGTACTACCGCTCAACTACCGCGAAACCCGACACGAGAAATGCAAGACAAAATCGAGGCGGTAGTAGAGCGGTACTACCGCTTGACGCTACAAGCGGTACTACCGTTGCCGACCGCGGTACTACCGCAGGGAGAAAACCAGAACTGTCATAACTTCTTCATATGAGCTCCGAATTGAGCAAACTCAAGCTTGTTGGATAGAGGAAGACGAGTAGCATCAAAACAGCCATAAATTCTTCATATGATTATAGTAAGAAGAGGCAAGGGAGGTATACCTAGGATATAGAGGAGTGAACCCTCCATTAGAGAAGAACCGACATAACCTCCAACATCGGAAACATCATAGAAGATGCATGAGTGAACTCCGTTTTCGATGAACTCGAGCTTGTCATCAAGATGACCATAAGCTCTAAAACTCACAAAGAGAAACACCAAACAAGAACCAAGAAATATGATGCAAGGATGCAATGGTTTGAGCTCTCTATGAACGATGCGATCAAGTTACTTATCGAGAGCCCCCCTTGATAGTACGACAATCGATCCTATAACCCGGTCTCCCACAACTAGCATGAGACCGGTAAAATAGAAAACCTATCAAGGGCAAACCTTTGTATTGCACAAAGTCCACTTGAGCTAGATGTAGACGATCTTGACTTCCTCAAGTTGGACCACCTTTCTTGATTGCGTTGGCTCGGTGAAGACTAGTAGATTACTCCCCCATACTCCACTATGGGTGAGCCACTCTTCGGCACATCTTCACAAGTCCATTGTCACCACAATGGAAGGCAAGCTTCAAGCACTTGATGTCTTCGTGATGCATCACTTGAACTTGCACACCGCAACCTAACCCCACAAAGAACTCTCACGAAGACCATGGGTTAGTACACAAAGCGTAATTGACAATGCTTACCATACCATGGGATCGCTAGATCCCTCTCGGTACATCTTCTACACTTTGTGTGTTGATCAACTTGATTCACTCTTTGACTTAGTCTTGATCAACCTCTCACAAGACCAATCTTTAGGTAATTCCTTGAATAGCACCTTGGTCGACACAAACTCTCCTTGAAACCAACACATGTATTCCAAGAAAAGCCTATGGAAAAAACCTTTAAATATAACTCAAGGCAACCATTAGTACATAGAGATTGTCATCAATTACCAAAACCAAACATGGGGCCACCGCGTGTTCTTTCAATCTCCCCCATTTTGGTAATTGATGACAATCACTTTCAAGAGAGTTTATACAAGGAATTATGCATCACCATGCAATGCAACAACCAATAATGCATGCATATGAGGTGCAAACGCTTAGGAACACAACCAAAGAAAGAAAAGATGACTCTCTAAACTCCTCCACAAAACTCTCTGAAACTTCTCCCCCATTGGCATCGATTGCCAAAATGGGAGAGAAGCTTAGAAGGCCAATATAAATTGTGTTTCTCCATAAATTGTGTATTTCTCCACAAGAGAGTGGAATGCAATACACATATCCAACGGTAAATACTTGGAGGAAGACAAACTATATTGAGGCCCAAAGATTGCAAAAGAATAATATATGCCACAAAGACATAACAAAGAGAGAAACAAGCAATCAAGCAATCAAAAGATACCAATTGAAGCAAGCTATCAAAAGATACCAATTGAACCAACTAGACCAATGATCCTACAAGCCACATGAATAAAAGATATTATGATATGAGCAAAGGAGTGTTCTAGATAAACTAGAGAAGCTCCCCATGATTTGTGCACAATTTAGTTTTGTAATTGGATACATCGAGCATAAAATAGGATTGTCACTCCCCCGAGATCAATAGAACCTCACGACAAGTGCAAGAGAGCAACGAAGTGTACTAAATACACTAGTGAAGCTCCCCATGATTTGTGCACTCCTTAGAATATTTGCATTAGGATACCAAGTGCACAAAATAGGACCATCACTCCTCGAAAATCAATATAAACTCACAACAAGTGTAAGTGAGCATGTAGGAAACAAAGCCTAGCACAAGCAACAAACACATGGTTGAGCAACATGTAAAAGAGGCAACTTAAGAATAGGCTCAACCAAAATGATGTGTGTGAGTCATGGCAAAGCACTTGAGAAGACTAAAATAAGGATGAGCATTAAGCATCAAGATAGTCTTGGATAAATGAGATACACGGTGCATGACATGTCCTCCCCACACACACCCAACTAGAAAATGGGTTCACAAGCTCACTAAAAAGATAACAACAAAGCTTGCGACAACCCATGGTGAAGATAGAAGATGAAAGCCTCATCAAGACGAGGGATACCAATTAAGATGGCAAAAGCCTCGTAAACACAAGCATGAGGGAAATAATCTTCACCACACAAGAGTGCATCAAGATGCAACGAGATAAGACACGCACTCAAGGCAAAAGCTTTCACGGAGCCACAAAAGAATAACATAAGAAGGACAAGGTGGAAGTGAAAGAAAGGATATCATCTAGAGATGTAATTTCTCTCAAGTGTATAAGGTTCTAGGTAGACGAAATCATGATGATATATATCTACAAAGAAGGATGTACACCCGAAATAGTTACAACACAAAGGAACAAGATATACAAAAGGAAGTCATACATATACCAATAAGATATTTGCTTGGAAGCATAGCACATGGCTAGATATGGTCTTATAGTATATAAATGAAATCCTACCACACACCCATCAAAGACATCACAACTAGCAACATGAGATCATCGTTGAGATGCTTTGAGAAGGAAACAAGTATCACAAGATGGAATGAATATCATGCCAAGATGCAACCTACACAAGGTTGAATGCAAGAAAAGAATGCATGAATAGATACTTGTTACCGAGATATCATTGGAAGGATGTAGAAGAAACCAATTGAAGGTAGTAGATAGTAGTTCATTGAGCATCCTAGCTTGACTCCAATAAGCACATGGTGACACCACCTTCCTTGTGAGTGAGCCGAGCATCCAATGCATCTCCAACTGTTCCTAGAACAACAACACAAACAAAATGGTACCCAAACTCATTGGGACCAAAGAGTTAGAAACACCAATATACATAGGACAAACTCCACATAAATATGTGCATATAGATAAGGAAATGAATTTCATGCACATCTCATCCAATTTGAGACTTGGTGGAGTTTCCCCTATATATTGGGTCAAAGAAGGAAAGCATGCCAAAGAAACTACATGAAGTTAATATGCATGCTCAATACTTTCAAGAACCGATACCAATTGACAAAGAAATACCAAGTGAAGAAGAGATACCAAATAATAAATCAACACTTGGAGGATATCAAATGAAAGATACATCAAGGAATGAGATATCCAATGATACACGCAAAAAGAAAGATGTCAAACTCCCAAAAGAGAGAATGGTTCCAAACAAACCAGGTGCTCTATAAAGTTTCATGATGGCACAAAGTACCAAAAAGAAACGGTTTGCATTCCACCAACATACACTTGATAAGGATCACAAGGTGAGCGTTCTAAGAAAAATAGGATAGCTCCCCCAAGCATTGTGCATTATAGAGAATTTGCATTTGAATACAAAAAGCACAAGATGGGATCACCACTTTCACTATATCTATACAAACACTAGACATGCTTAAGGAAATAACAAGATCCACAAGTGGTATGGGATACAATGGGAGTTGACACAATCCTAGGCACGAGATAAGGCAAATAAAAGCAAAGGCCAATGTAAAGATGATCAATAATTTCTACCACACATAAGTGAATACCAATTGTCATAAGACAAGAAGTATTTGGAAATAATTCCCGTTGGTAGATAGCAAGGATATCCAACATCATCTTCACACCAAACACAAGCAAATTGTAACTTGTAGAGCTAACATGCCACCTAGGAACAAGATAATCTACAATATCAACACTAGGTGACAATATCTCAAATGTACACATTTTCTAGGCTAGTAATATACATAGCATATTACTCCCCCATAATGTGATACCAATTAAATAAAACTTAACAAGAGGCAATAAGAGGACCAACAAGAGATAATTAATGGACCGAAAAGAATTTGAATTTCTCATGAGAAGACATACCACATAGAGACTAGATAATCTTGTAATATCAATACTAGATGGTATTCCTCGTGTACACACATTTATAGGATTGTGAGGTGCACAAAGCACATCGCTCCCCCAAAATGAGATGTTCCATTAATCTCTCACAGGAGCCAACTAAGATACATACAAGATGCAAAAAGGCTCAACACACAACACACACGTACATGATGTGCAAACCAACATACACATACTTGATTTCTCAAGATAAGCAAATTGGAAGCACAACATATACAAGCACATGCAAGGTACAAAACCACAACATGCTAAGGGGCAAGTAACTTTCAATGTAAGCAATTTAAGCATGAGTTACCGCAAGGAGGAACATTGGATATACGATAGAAAGATAATCCGAATGACTTGGCTTGAGACAATATGAATGATGAAGGCCCCTTAAATCTTCATAATGTAGCCAAGTTTCCAATGACCTCCAACAACACCTATTGATCAAGTTTGAGCTGGTTGGTCCCCAACCAAGTTGAGTCCTAAGAGGTTAGTCACAATAAGCTAGGCTACCCAAATGGTTCTTTTCTTGACACCACTTTGAGTACCAACAACTTTGGCAAAGACATTGCCAACCTTATCCTTCCCAAGAGAGTAGATATCATCAATAATAATTGGGTTGGATAAGTTACCACTAGTGCATGAGGAAGCAAGGTGACCTTTCTCACGACATAGGTAGCAACGTCTACTCTTCACTTCCTTCTCACTTGATTTCTCAACTTGAGAAGCATTAGCTTGAGTTTTCTTGGGAAGAGGCCTTTCTTCAACTTGAGGTTGAGCATGAGAATGAACTTGTGGCCGCTTCCCTTGTTGCTTGTCACTAATGGCCTTCTTCTTCAAAGAGCAAGATCTAACATGATGCCCTTCAATTTTGCACTTGAAGCAAATGATCTTGGCCGAATTCTTGACTTGTTTTTGGCCCTTCTTCTTGTTGCTCTTGGACTTCTTCTTCTTATTGGAGTTGAATCCAAGTCCACCTTTGTCATTGGGGGATTTTTGCACACCCAAGATATTGTTGAGTGTGGCCTTCCCTTCATGACACTTTTCCAAGTCTTTCTTCAAAGAAGTGACTTGGGCCTTAAGCTCTTTGATTTCCTCTACATGGTTAGTCTCAACACAAGTGCTAGAGGAAGTATAAGCTTCATCGTTAGAGCAACAAGGCAAGGAAAGAAATTCATCACAAGATGTACCAACATTGTGAGTAGATGAATTACAAGGACTAGCACATAGCAATATAGCATTTTGACTAGAAGTAGTGCTAGTATCCACATGAGGCTCACTAGATGTTACCTTAGCAAGCATGGCCTCATGAGCCATCTTTAGCACATTTTATGGGATACTAGAATATCATCATGAGAGTTTGAGAGCTTTTCATGACTTTCTTCCAATTTCCCATATTTGCTAGATAGCAACTCAAGTTGAGCCCGTAGCTCAACATTCTCCTTCAAAATGGATGCTTCACAAGTAATAGAGTTAGTAGCACAAGCATCATCAATAAAAGCAAGAGGAGAAGGCAACTTTACAAGCTCTTTTGAATATGAAGCTTTAAGTTGAGCATGAGACTCGGTGAGTTTGATGAGCTCACCCTTGATGACCCTTGAGCCATTTTCGAGGTGCTCAAAATCCTCAAGGAGTCTAGCATGGGAAACTTCAAGCTTAGCATTTTTAGTTTCAAAAACATTGGCCACCTCAAGAGCTCTATCATGAGATTCCTTCACTCTAGCTAATTGTAGAGCAAAAGTCTCCTCAAGAGATTCCTTGGTGGTTTGTTCAAGTTCAAGAGCTTGGGAGAGGTCCGCAATCTCATTAGCGTAATCACGCTCATGACCTTCCATTTTCTCAATGGTGACATCATGCTCCTCAAGACGAGATTCCAACTCATCAATATATTTCTTGCCCTCAATAGCAATAGACATGATTTCCATGAAGTTGGAACGAGCAATTTTATTCTTACGAAGAGCTTTAAAAATCATTTCCCACTTAATTTTTAAGGAGGCAACATTATCATTCTCTTCATAACTATCAACATCATCATCATCATTCTTGTCATCATCAATATCATCACAAGATATATTGAGACAAATTGGGAGATACCTTTGAAGCCTTAGCCATAAGGCAAAACGCAATCGATGATGATGTAGGATCCCTTGAGGCACCTTTCAAGACCACATCTTGTTCCATGGGGTGTTGGGTTTCCTCTACATTGTTAGCCCAACAATTCGAGGAAATAGATGCACTTTTGTCATGGCAACAAGACATAGCAAGCATATCATCATGAGATTTAGTAAAGCAATTTCTACATGATATGCAAGGACTATCAACACAAGCATGTGAAACATTTAGAGAGCTCGAAGTGTTGAAGTCCAAAGATGGGGCATTGCAATAAGATAGTGATGAGGAATCATCAACGATAAGCCCACTATCATCATTGCAATGAACACCACTACTCACAATATCATTACCTTGTGGCAATCCACATGTAGGTGAAGTAGAAGAAGTTGAGAAGGCAGCACGGCCAGAGGTGGAGGGAGAACAATCATCCCCACAAAACTTGGACACACCATATTTATCTTGAAGCTTTTTCCACAACTCATGAGCATCCCGGAACGGCATGAGTTGAAATATAACTACATTGCTCAAAGCATCAAAAAGCACATTAGAAGCTTGAGCATTGAGATAAGAGTTTTTCTCATCCTCTAAAGATAATCTTTGGGGATCCATTGGAGGAGAAAAACCCATATCTACAATTCGCTCTAAATTTGGGTCCATGACCCTAAAGAGATTAAGAATGCTAATTACCCAAACATCAAAATTTGTGCCATTGAAACTAAGAGTGTCAGAGAATCCTAAACCCCTAGTAGACATCCTTACTCTCTAGGCGGTTAAGCCCTATAAAGAGAGACGAGGCTCTGATACCAATTGAAAGATCGAGGATGTCGCCTAGAGGCGGGGTGAATAGGCGCTTTAAAAAATACGGTTTAGGCTTGAACAAATGCGGAATAAACCTAGCGGTTAATTTGTCAAGCACAAAACCTACAACAACTAGGCTCACCTATGTGCACCAACAACTTATGCTAAGCAAGATAAACTACTAGGTGATAGCAAGATATATGACAAGAACAATATGGCTATCACAAAGTAAAGTGCATAAGTAAAGGGCTCGGGTAAGAGATAACCGAGGCACGCGGAGACGACGATGTATCCCGAAGTTCACACCCTTGCGGATGCTAATCTCCGTTTGGAGCTGTGTGGAGGCACAATGCTCCCCAAGAAGCACTAGGGCCACCGTAATCTCCTCACGCCCTCGCACCATGCAAGATGTCGTGATTCCACTAAGGGACCCTTGAGGGCGGTCACCGAACCCGTACAAATGGCAACCCTTGGGGGCGGTCACCGAACCCGTACACTTTGGCAACCCTTGAGGGCGGTCACCGGTACCCGTCAAATTGCTTGGGGCGATCTCCACAACCTAATTAGAGACCCCGACGTTTGCCCGGAGCTTTACACCACAATGATTGAGCTCCGGACACCACCAACCGTCTAGGGCGCCCAAGCACCCAAGAGGAACAAGCTCAAGGGTACCAAGCACCCAAGAGTAATAAGCTTCTAAACTTGTAACTTCCACGTACCACCATGGAGAACTCAAACCGATGCACCAAATGCAATGGCAAGGGCACACGGAGTGCCCAAGTCCTTCTCTCCCAAATCCCACCGAAGCAACTAATGCTAGGGAGGAAAATGAGAGGAAGAACGAAGAAGAGAACACAAAGAACTCCAAGATCTAGATCCAAAGTGTTCCCCTCACATAGAGGAGAAAGTGATTGGTGGAAATGTGGATCTAGATCTCCTCTCTCTTTTCCCCCAAAAACTAGCAAGAATCCATGGAGGGATTGAGAGTTAGCAAGCTCGAAGAAAATCAACAATGGGGGAAGAACACGAGCTCAAAGGATAAGGTTCATTGGGGAAGAAGACCCCCTTTTATAGGTGGGGAAAAATCCAACCGTTATGCTCACAGCCCGCACAGAGCGGTACTACCACTCCACGAGCGATACTAACGCTGGAGGAGTGGTACTACCACTTAGCACGGTCAAAACAGCCCAACGAGAGAGAAAAACACGAGTTGAAGTTCTGCCAGAGAGGTAGTACCGCTCGGGGAGATGTAGTGCCGCTTATAAGAGGTACTACCGCTCGTGGGTAGAGGTAGTACCGCTTATAAGAGGTACTACCGCTCGTGGGGAGAGGTAGTTCCACTTATAAGAGGTACTACCGCTCGAGGGGAGAGGTAGTACCGCTTATAAGAGGTACTACCGCTCGAGGGGAGAGGTAGTACCGCTTATAAGAGGTACTTCCTCTCGAGGGGAGAGGTAGTACCGCTTATAAGAGGTACTACCGCTCGAGGGGAGAGGTAGTACCGCTTATAAGGTGTACTATCGCTCAACTACCGCGAAACCCGACACGAGAGATGCAAGGCAAAATCGAGGCGGTAGTAGAGCGGTACTACCGCTTGACGCTACAAGCGGTACTACCACTGCCGACCGCGGTACTACCGCAGGGAGAAAACCAGAACTGCCATAACTTCTTCATATGAGCTTCGAATTGAGCAAACTCAAGCTTGTTGGATAGAGGAAGACGAGTAGCATCAAAACAGACATAACTTCTTCATATGATTATAGTAAGAAGAGGCTGGGGAGGTATGCCTAGGATATAGAGGAGTGAACCCTCCATTAGAGAAGAACCAGCATAACCTCCAACATCGGAAACATCATAGAAGATGCATGAGTGAACTCCGTTTTCGATGAACTCGAGCTTGTCATCAAGATGACCATAAGCTCCAAAACTCACAAAGAGAAACACCAAACAAGAACCAAGAAATATGATGCAAGGATGCAATGGTTTGAGCTCTCTATGAACGATATGATCAAGTTACTTATCGAGAGCCCCCCTTGATAGTACGACAATCGATCCTATAACCCGGTCTCCCACAACTACCAGGAGACCGGTAAAATAGAAAACCTATCAAGGGCAAACCTTTATATTGCACAAAGTCCACTTGAGCTAGATGTAGACGATCTTGACTTCCTCAAGTTGGGCCACCTTTCTTGATTGCGTTGGCTCGGTGAAGACTAGTAGATTACTCCCCCATACTCCACTATGGGTGAGCCACTCTTCGGCACATCTTCACAACTCCATTGTCACCACAATGGACGGCAAGCTTCAAGCACTTGATGTCTTCATGATGCATCACTTGAACTTGCACACCGCAACCTAACCCCACAAAGAACTCTCACGAAGACCATGGGTTAGTACACAAAGCATAATTAACAATGCTTACCATACCATGCGATCGCTCGATCCCTCTCGGTACATCTTCTACACTTTGTGTGTTGATCAACTTGATTCACTCTTTGACTTAGTCTTGATCAACCTCTCACAAGGCCAATCTTTAGGTAATTCCTTGAATAGCACCTTGGTCGACACAAACTCTCCTTGAAACCAACACGTGTATTCCAAGAAAAGCCTATGGACAAAACCTTCAAATATAACTTAAGGCAACCATTAGTCCATAGAGATTGTCATCAATTACCAAAACCAAACATGGGGCCACCGCATGTTCTTTCAACAGTACAAGCATTTTGGGTTTAGGCTTAGGGCTTAGCATTAAGGGTTTAAGGTTTAGGGCTTAGGTTTAAGATTTAGGGCTTAGGGTTTAGGAATTAGGATTGAGAGCTTAGGGCTTACGGTTTAGTCTTAGGGTTTACGTCTATGCGGTTTAGGGTTCATTTATCTAATATGGTCTTTGGGCCTTAGGTTTTGAGGTTTAGCTTTTACATGAGTGGGATATTCAATATGAGCAATACTCTTTAGTCCTTAGTGGTTAGAATGTTCGGATTACAACGTAGAGGGAACCGTTGTTTCCTGTTTCCTGTTCTGTTTTAGAATTTGCATTCACTTTTAGGGTTCTTATTTATTCTTGTACATTAACCTACGGAATTGTTGTAAATAATTATTGCTCGACATTCTTCTAAACACAATCATCATTTGATAACTTTTCACCTTCAGGTCAATTTAGTAGTCAACTTTCACTATAGTAATAGTCTTATTTACAGTTTAAGTTTTTTAATATAGTTCTTTAAGATTTAATTCTTGACCTAGTAACTTAAATCGATGGTTTCGACATGAATAAATGTCCAACAACTGATTTTGTTCACAATGTTCTGAATCATAAACTTGCATTGTTCAGAATGTTGATATCTCAAAAAATATGTGAAATAATAATATCGTTTAGAAGAATAACAAAAATTTAAAGACATAAACATGATTAATAATATTGAATTAATATTATATTATAATTCAATTTAATTCGTCTATCAGAATTTACCAACACGACTAAGTATGCAACTATAAAAATAAATACCAAAAAACAAGTATTATGTTCATCTTAAGTTTCATAACATGTAACTTCTCCATAAACCGTCTGAACATAAATTTTCAGTGACTCTAACTTGTTACATGTACTGCCAGTTACTGTAGCTGCATTCTAAGATCCAATTCACCCCAATCCAAATCACAAACACATAAATTGTTCCAGGATAAAAAAAATTAAAAAGTAACTAAGAACAACATTAACAATGAAATTTCCCAGTTGTACAAGATCGATAAAACCAAACCTTTTTGAAACAGCATTTTTGTGCGGGCGTTCATATGTTTGAATCCCTTCAATCCATAAGGAAAGAAGATGATCTATTCCATTTAGATAAGAAAATCAAGCTTCTCAAAGAAATTTGTCCCTTTTCCTACCTATATATTGCCGCATGTGTTCTTATCTTCGTGGCCTTCAACATGCAAGGACCGATTCAAAGTAGGCTTAACCATGGATGCTCAATGAAAGAGGAAGATAAGAAGAAACAAGAACTAAGAAGAACAATAGAAGAATGGCTATGCCGCATGTAACATTCGGAATCGTAGCATGTCACATCAAACACATTTAATATAGGCTTTCAAGTTAATATAGTCAATATATTTTACTACTCATGAAGTAAAACAATAAAATAAATAAAAGTTGAATAGACTAAGCTTCATCCTCAGTAACTGAACAAAAATTATTCATATATGCATTGCAACGCTAGTAACAGTTTATTTTCCTTGGAAGTTTGAAAATCCTAGTATTTTAGAGTAAACACAGTTAATACATCCAGTATGTCGATTGAACAAGCCAAACAAACGAATGAATCATCAATGTGCAAAACACAAAAACAATGAGGACATTCGACAAATATTATAGATCTCAAAAATGTATGAAGATGAAATATGAAAATATAACAAACCTTTTCGACCAACCTTCCTATAGAACTCCACTTGTATTGCTGATAATTTGTATCTACTTTAGTATATTCAAATAATAACTAAGTTTACTACATGATTCTATTTATTGTAAGGTGAGATCGAACTAGAAGAGAGAGAACGAACAAGAACAAGGGAAGAAGAGCTAGCTATCTGTACTCCGAAAGGATCGTTTTCCTTGGGACGTGTATATGTGCAAATTCACTTACTGTATATACCCCACGCAAACAGTTATCTGGCCCCACGGAAAAACGGATATACAATTCAATGTACATAACATTACAAAAATATACCAAATGTTATACAACACAAAAATACTATATACACAAACCATATGTGCGAATCTGGCATAGATCAACGACCCACAAAGTGTGTGCCCCCGCACTTGCATGACCTTAGTCCTCTCCACCAAAGTGAATTGTGTACTCCCTCCGTCTAGGTGTGTAGTCACCTTACGAAAACCAAATAATCCCAAAACACTTAGGCACGGTACATTAACTCCCTCCTCGTTTCTTGTTTCGTGAAATATCAACCAATAAGAGATGTGGTCCGTGCATGCTTTCAGTGACTTGAGACTACCAAACATGACATGCAGTGGTTAGTTCACTGCATGCAATGCTATTAGTTAGCAAAAAACACATTAAGTTCTCTCATCTTCCCCTCCGCCTTGGTTGAGGTGCACAACCTAAAATGACTTATAAACCTAGACGGAGGGAGTATACATATCATTTTTTGGGGGAGGAGGGGGTACACATTTCTTTTGACATTTTGAATTCCGTAAACTTACATGATTTTATACTCTCTACTAAATAAGAGGCAAATAATATGAATCAAAGGGAGTAGTATAATTACTTGTTTATTTTCTGTATGGTTATTAGGAGCCTTGTTTTTTTTTGGAAATGGAGGTTAAACCCCCGGCCTCTGCATCAATCGATGCATGCAGCCATCTTTATTAATTATTCCACGAGGGTCTGACAAGAACATACATCAAGCCACCCGAAGCCACCACTCACACCTACAAACTTGATAATGTGGAGTGCTCTCACTCCCCATATCTAAAGCCGATGTCGTCGCCGATCCATCCACCTAACGTATCGGAACAAACAACCGGTGCAGCAAACCTAAAGCGTACACCCCTTGCACACGTTTTAGAGGCCGCCATCATCATCGAACCACTGTACCATCTTCAGGAGAGAGATCCGCATCATTCTTGCCAGTCCGGCCATCCGTCGACGCCACCACGGCACCCAACGACTCCACTGCTCTGGGCTCGTCCATCCCCACGCAGACACTCTGGAAGATTTGTCGTGCGTAGCACCTGCTGACTAGGCATGACTCAGCGTAGCACCTGTCTGCCAGGC
This sequence comes from Triticum aestivum, assembly GCF_018294505.1. Classification (NCBI taxonomy): domain Eukaryota; kingdom Viridiplantae; phylum Streptophyta; class Magnoliopsida; order Poales; family Poaceae; genus Triticum; species Triticum aestivum. The sequence continues at coordinate 133,811,417 of NC_057814.1, read as the reverse complement.
ATGACTTGGCATCTCTTACCAGACGCATCTGACGCGGTTAGAACACCGCTCCTCCTGCCAACCTCCACACCATTGCCGCTGCTGGATCTGACACGCGAAGCCCTTCGCCCATAGCAACTCTCCCCCGAACGCCCAAGCCTCCCAAGACGGCACCTCCATGGAGGTTACGATGCGAAGGGCGCCGCCGCCGTCCAATCCAAAACGGATTTTGGACTTTCATCCGGGAAGGGGCGGAGGTGGGTAGGAGGGACCTCAACTTCGCCTTCAAGAAGGGTAACGACGTCAAAGCCGTCGTCGATGCTGGGCCAAGCTAGCCGACCAAAGTTTCCTCCGGTCCGCATCATGTACCATCAATCTCCATCTGCTCTGGATCTGGCAGAAGCCAAGACACGAAAACTCCAGAGAGGGAAGAACCATAAGGCTCAACACCTCCGGCGTAGATCCATCCAGGCGCCGGATCAATGAAGATCCGACCTGGTCAGCGACGAAAGCCACCATCCTGCGCTGGCCGACGGCATTCAGGCGCCGGATCCAGAAGGATCTGACCCGAGACTAACGACGCACGCGACCACCAGATCCAGCGGCCGCACCACGCCGCGAGCACGAACCCCAACCGCCGACGCGCTGCGCACGTCGCGGCCAGGATCCATATGCAGCGCCGCCGCACCCCGCAAAAGTCCGACGCCTCCTCTCGAACGGCCGCCCCGCGCAGCCTATTCGCGCGAAGGGGAGGGGAGCCCTGCCGCTGCCCCTGCCAGCCAGGCTTCGCCCGCCGGCGCTGCGGACGGCGGAGAGGATGAAGGAGATGCGGGGGAGTACGGGCGCCGACGGCTAGGGTTTCACCCTGGTCGCCCACGGGGGCGACACGAGGGGGTACGAGGGATGTTTATGTTTTCTTGCACGACTATCCGGGAACAGGCATAAGTTTAGCAAACCAAACAGTAGTGTTGAGTTGATACTCTATTGTCATATGTTTTTCTTTTCTTTTTAGGATCGCTCTATTCTCATATGTGTAATAGTGTAAGCAATGCAATAGGCGTGCAAAAATAACAACCCAAAAAATGTGGCCGAAATATATGGGCGAGGGCACTGCAAAAATAACAAACCATACGGTAGGAATTCAATGCAAAAGTAGTCCAACTCCGAAAAGCAAATCATTCATTACAGACGTAGCTGACCATATCAAAAGTAATACCCTCAAGAAAATGGCATCCCAATTAAAAAAAAGGAAAAAGTCTAAAATAAACCTTAAGTTTGTAGACGGAAGCTAAATAAGACCCTGAACTTTGAATCCCTGAAATCAGCACACCGAACTAAAAGATCCCGGTCTATTTTAAACCTTAAGCGTCTTTTCAAGGGGATTGTCGACGTGGCTGGTAAGGCTATGACTGGGCCAGCCCATCAGGCGCGAAGCATCTTTTTCTTTTGAGTATATCGCGCGACTTAAAAATACCCAAGACAAAATAAATCGTGAACAAAGATTTGAACTTGGGACCTGCTGCTTCCAAGCTCATACCGCCAACCATCCTAGCTAATAACTTTTGTTGAAAATTGGAAGCGCGAACATATTTAATAAGACACCGCGGGGTCGAGATTTGAAACATTTAATTTCGGAACATTTTCTTGGAAATGGTCAACAATTTTGAAATCCAAGTGTTCTTAAAAGCAAAAAAGGAACACAAAGAAATTTTGAAAACACGAACCATTTTTTAAATCCCCGAACATTTTTTGACGTGCGAACACCTTTAGAAAAGCAAACAAAATTTTGAAACCTAAACAAATAAGTGCGCAGAATTTTCCAAGACGAGATTTTTTTGAAACAGAAACATTTCTTTGTAAAAATGTGAACAAATTCTGAAACCTGAATAAAATTTTAATGTGCGAACACTTTCTAACTTATTAAAAATGGGAACAAATTTTCACAAAACTGTTCGCACTTTCATATTTTGTTCAGCTTCCGAAATTATTCCTTTTATAAAAGTGTTCGCACTTTAAAAATCATAGGGGATTTCAAAAATGGTACACGTTTTCAAAATTTGTTTGTGTATTCCACATAATTCCAAAAAATGTTCGGATTTCAAAATTGTTGACAATTTTCAAGAAAATATATCTAAAAATTTCAGAAATCTTTTCAAATCTCGACACTACTGTTTGTTGTTAAATATTTTCGCGCTTCTCTTTTATCATGAACAACTACGAGGTAGTGATTCTCAAAAGAAAAACAGCTACGAGGTAGAGTGGCTATCCTGACAAGGTCAGCAACGCGAGGTTGAAACTACGATTCCTTTTTTTTTAGACAATGATACTACGATTCCTGACAACATCTCCATTGTTTTGGTATTTTTAAGTTTACCTGGTGGGCTGGTCCAGTGCCATCCAGCGGCAGATTTTAAATTCGCCTAGTGGGCCTGCCCAGTACAGTCCGCCTGCGGTCAGAAATCCCGGGTTTCAGCTGCATATCAACAATTCTGGTTTGGGAATGCACTCAAGGTTTAAAATAGACCGGGATCATATAGTTCGGTGTGCTGATTTCAGGGATTCAAAATTCAGGGTTTGATTTAGCTTTCGTGTACAAGTTCAAGGTTTATTTTAGATTTTTCCAAAAAAAAAATTAGCCCTCCCCGTTTCGCACCCGCTCCATTTCGCATATGAGAGAGAGAGAGAGAGAGAGAGAGAGAGAGAGAGAGAGAGAGAGAGAGAGAGAGAGAGAGAGAGAGAGAGAGAGAGAGAGAGAGAGAGAGAGAGAGAGAGAGAGAGAGAGAGAGAGAGAGAGAGAGAGAGAGAGAGAGAGAGAGAGTCCGGTGCGCCCGTGGCCTTCTACGCGCTCCGCACCGGCACCCCGCGGTCACCCCCGCCCGCCGCCCGAACGGCACCCAGGGCAAGGAGCCCCCCGCTGGTACGACGACGACTCCAGCTTCCCCTCGCAGGGTATGTATGCATGCGTCCTCACCCATCCCGCCCTCGCCGCGTCCTTCTCTGCGTTCGCTTTTAGCATCGTGAGGCGAATCGGGGTTCTGATCACAACAGCTTTTGCCGCTCTTGATTGATTCCGCAGACGTGCTCGACCCGGTAGGCATCCCGGCATGCGTGGACCACCTGTACGCTCTGATGGAGGACGGTGCCGCTCCGCCCGGCCTCTCCTCCGCGGCAGGGGCGCCGCGGCGCGGGTGGTGGGTGGAGAAGGACGACGACGACGCGGTGTACCTGACGGTGCCGATGCTGGGGCTCGGGAAGGAGCGCGTGAAGGTGTGGGCGGAGCGGAACATCCTGGTGATCAAGGGCGAGGGCGAGAAGGCGCCCCGGAAAGGCGACTACGACCCCGCGATGTCAAGGTACAGCCACCGCATCGAGATGCCCGCTGGCGCGTACAAGATGGACAAGATCAAGGCCGAGATGAAGAACTTCGTGCTGAAGGTGACCTTGCCCAAGCTGAAGGAGGAGGAGCGCAAGGACGTGTTCCAGGTGAAGATCGAGTAGGGAGACTCAGGCGAGGCGAGTAGTCGTAGTGGTAGTACTCATGGAAGACGGATCAGAGTCTAGTAGTGGTAGTGGTAGTGCTCATGGAGGATGGCCGGCGCGAGAGTGTGAGAGACGCCTTGTTGATGTGGTCATGTTTGGTGTCTTTCTGCCCTGTTTTGCTTTGTTGATCGTCTTGGATCGTGGTTTCTGATCGACTGGTGGTGAATTTGGTCGCGGATTATGTTGATATCCCAAGTTTGGCGTATGATGAACTACTTAATGGTGAAGTTGGTCATGAAAATTTGTTGATTTCCTCATGCTTGATTTCCTCAAGTTTGACGTGATGAACTTTGTTGATTTCCTCAAGTTTGACGTGATGAACTGAACTGCATTGGTGGTGAAATTGGTCATGAAACTTGCAGGATTTCCTCATGCTTGACGTGATGAACTGATTTTGGTGGTGAAATTGGTGATGAACTTCTTTTTTCCGAGGGATGGTCATGAACTTTGTTGATTACCTCAAGCTTGCGCATGATGAACTGATTTGGTGGCGAAAGTGGTCATGAACTTTGTTGATTTCCTCAAGCTTGCACGTGATGAACTGAACTACTTTGGTGAAATTGGTCATGGAACTTATGATTTACTCCAGCTTTGCTTGATGAACTTATTTGATGGTGAAATTGGCCATGAACTTGGTTGATTCCCTCTAGTCTGACGTGATGAACTGGAGTTAGTGGTGAACGGGAGTACTAACTAATGGTTGTTGCTCACTGAAATTTGTGTCTATCCTGTGTGTTACTTTTTGTAGGTACTTGTACTCTTCTTGTGTAAACAACCATATGAGATGGGCGTTTGTTTATCAGCTCCTTCGTGATTTTCATGGTGACAAACATAACATGATTGTAACTCACAAGACAAAAGACAAAAGAAATTTAGCACATTCTGGTGTGCACTTGTAACAAAGAAATCAGAAACTCAATGTTAGTGCGATGTTTTCCAGTGCTCTGCTGTATAGTTCCTTCGTCCAAGCTCAAACTTTGATTCAGAAATACCCAGCTAGGAATTCAGCATGTTTCACCTATTCCTCTTATTCTATTTGTATTGGTTTTACCTACACAGGAGGCTTACAACTGCAGCTACATCTAAAGCCCTGCACAGCCGTGTTCTGAACATACTCATCCTCATGCTGCCATCGTGTGATGTCAGTCAACAGAAACTATCTCCAGTGAGATACTACTAGCGTCAAGATGTTTCAACAGAAACTATCCTCCGCTCTTTATTAGTCCTATACTTACAAGAGGTAATAATTATACCCAAGCTTACAAACTGCAGTTACATCTAAACCGCTGTACAGCTGCTCTGAACATCTTCGATTCTTTTGATACATTGGCAACTTGTTCTGCGGAATGAGAGTCGAACCGTGTGTGCCAACGAATCGTTGGACCGTAATGTCACCTAAGCAGATTTCTAATGCTGTGGAACTTTATCAGTATGCGCCTCCCTTTGCTCTATGTACCTGGGCATGCTGGCCAGGGGGCAGGGGTAGCGAAGACCGGTTAACTCCATGATCGTGGTTATATGTTGATAATAGAACTGTCATTCGATTGACACAGGCAATCAGGAAGAGGGTTCTCATAAAATGCCTCCTCTGAGCGAAACCTGTCGCTGCCCCTTGTGCCTGACACGGGACCTTTCCGTTTCCGAGGAGAACCTTGTCTGAAGACAGATGAAGAACAGCATAAGAAACATTGACAGTTAAAACACAGAGCAAAGGGTCCTTTAGCTCTCATGCCCAGTTCGGTACCTCTTCTGGTGCATTTCTATTATCTTTTGCGATAGCCTTTTGCCTTCATCGAGTAATCCACTATCAACTTTGTCAAACAAATGAACTAATGCTTTCCTGAACACAGAAAGAAGATGATGAGGCCAAGATGCGAAGAGTGACACACGGCTTTATAGACAAGTGCTAAGCTGTGGTTTCACCTGTCAGGACTGATTGTTTTCCTGTGGCCATGGAAACGCCGATGACCGGCAACAGCCCGCGCCATGTTCCCGGAATATGATGGGATAAATACATCACTTTCCACTGAAACGATGTAATCCAAAGCTGCCATTTGAGAAGCGTATTGGCTGAACGGTCGCAGTTCTTCCGCTGAGGCCAGTTTCTCCTGCAAATGGAGAAGACGCAATGTGCTGACGGAACAGAAGTCATGTTATCAAACACTAGAAAAAACAAAATGGCAGCGTTCATACCTTGTTCATCAGAATTGGGAATCGGGATTGCAAATCGACCATATGAGATTCACCTCCATATATCTCCCCTGCAGCTATGTAAACTGGGGTGCTTGATGGATATCCTAGGGCAGAAAGAAACATTCCAACTTCCTTTGGCGTCAGGGGACAATGACCATGTGATCTTTGTTCTAATGGATCAATGTCCTTCACCTTCCAGTAGGTTGTGTTTCCTCTGTTAAAATAGGTGAAGAAGTAAGTCACATAATACTATAGAGTTCTAAAACCAAGAAGGTAAAGACAGTGCAATGACTAACACGTCTATTTTAAAGGCCTTGCCTGATCATTGCAAGCTCCTCTGATTCGGTCTCTGACAGACCATACGTACACCCACTAAAAGCAAGCATATCCTTCTCATAGCGTAAATGCAAAGCAATATATGGTCCAAAAGATTTCATCCTCTCCACCAATAGCTGCAAATTGGTTGATATTATTTGTCAATACATTTATACGTTAGAAGTTCGAACTATAATGTTATATTTTTCCCGTGATGGACTTTAGAGAAGGATTTACATTGCCTAAAGCTTCGATTGGGGGAGCAAATCTAAGTGCCTGGAAAAAGGTCCGGCAGCGAAGCTTTTGAATATCAGGCGGAAGGAAGTTGTTTGCAAGGCGAGAATCTGATTTAGCAGCTCGAATAACCTGATACAAATCTTTGATCAGAATAACAGTTCCAAATACTTGCATCCAGTAACTACTGCTTACGATTGATTAGTACGCAGCCACAAAAGGGCAGTAGTTGTGGAATCCAAACCTGACGGCGCTCCCATAGTGGAGAAATCTCATTCTGATAATAATCTACTCCAGACCAACTCTTGAAGTACCTAACAGATTTTGGTGCTTTCACCAATTCCTTTGGCAACTTTTTCTCAACTTTCACATCGTTTGCCAAATAACGTATAAAGTGTTCTTCGTCGAAGACATCCGAAAAGTTGCTGTGTTGAGAAATGAAAAACGGTTGTGTCAGTTTGATCAGTTAAGGGAAAGGCTCAGAGCAAAAACAATCATGCAGTGTTCACCTTTTGTCGAGCCAAAACGATTTCTTATCAAGTTCTGGGATTATAAGTGTAGCCTTGAGTATACGTGCAACTGCTACCATATCACTGATCTGCCATAAGAATAAGAACAAATCAGTGAAAAATTGGAAGTGTGTGGGAGCTTGCATTTAAAGTGAAGCTTCCCATGATTATGATTGATTGGTAAACACGGACATGTATACACAAGATAGAAGACAAAACAATAAACATATGCTTCATCTTTTCTATATTTGCCAAGTCACATCACACTTTTGTTAAGATCATTCCTGAGAATAGGAAAACATCCAACTTGCAAAAAGGTATGCAGTCTCAATTCAAGCCTGCCTAAAGAAAACCAGCAAATTCTGTTAACGCATCAAACTCAAAAGGACTTGCAGGACCGATGTTACTTCTCTTAGGGGGTGTATGCTCAAATAGAATGTATTCACTTTTGGTATCAACTAACAAATCGGGCATCTTTTTTATCAAGAATATACAGCTGTCTTGGTTGTCATAAATGAAACGTACAAGATAGTGACTGAAGTGATGGCACAAATATAGGAATAGCACCTTCAGATAATCATCTTTTATCATGACAAACAAATTGACTGCGACACATTGGGACAAGAAATTCAGAAGAGTGCTGAGACAGCATAGACCCACCAATTACACTCAGGACTTTATCCTGAGTGCAGTTGAGCCATTCATGTCTCTTCCACCGATAACTCGGTTGGGCAATAAAAACAAAGCAAACAGTTCAGTTTCACAGCCACCATTTCAAGCTTATGGAGGCATACCTCTAGATGGGGATAAAACACCAAAACACTACCCACAGAAGTCGGGTGTCTACACTAGCACCAGAACCACCCGTACGCATTGATTACAGCATTGCCCACAAACACTGATGATGAAATGCTACAAAACCGTCAACCCTGATCAAACAAACCACATGCACGCACGCTAGGTTCCAGCTTCCCACCACGTAAGTCAAACATATCTAATGCAAACTGGACCATTATTCCTATGCCACGGCAACTAGGGAATTTTTTACCAGGACGAACCAATGACTCACCCCGGCGCGCATCTGGTTGAGCCCGCCATTGGTGTGTACGAGCAGGTACCCCCTGGATGCCTCCGGGCCTGAAAAAACAGGCCGACCGAAATCAGAACGGCCTACCGAGAATGTGCGCCGGGCGGGCGAGATTCTACCGCTAGATTGAAGTGCCAGTGCGCGTACGTCTGTACTCGAGCGACGGGGAGACGCAGGGCACGAACCGGCGCGACGGGGCCGGCAGCCACAGCCTCTTCTCCGGCTCGTCTTCGGCCGCGCCGTCCAGCTGTCAAATCTAGAGATTAATCCCCAATGTCACGGGCTCCCATGTACAGTAGTAACAGGATAACAAAATCATAACGGTAAGAGACGCGCCATCCGCGGCGCACGGCGGGGGGAATCACCTTCCGCGAGTGCGGCGAGGCGAGCTGCGGCGGCGCGAACTCCTGCTCCCAGCGCAGCTCCTCGGCCTCCCGCGGCTGCTGCGGCATCGAGACGGCGATCCGTTAGCACTTAGCACGCCCCAGAGAGTTCAATCTGAGAGGCGGAAGGGTCGAAGAGAGACCCGGAAGTCGCGCGTACCTTGGCCAGGCGGTAGGGAGAGCCGGCGGAGGCGGACGCGGAGACGTGGAGCGCGACGGCGAGCAGCGCGGCCGCGGCGGTGACGGCGGCGCCGGCCCCGAGGAGGGAGAGCAGCCACCACCTCACCGCCGCCCGGCGCCCCGCCGACCTCCCCTTGCGCCGCAGCGCCATCTCATCCGCCGACCTCCCAGAAAGCCCCGCCCCGTGCCGTCGCGCTTTGCTTGGCGCCGCAGCGAGGTAGGCGCGCGCGGTTCTGTTTTCCGCGCTGCCCGCCCCTGATGGACTGAGGTGGGCCGTCAGGCCAGACCGTGGCGCCCTGGCTTTTTGGTCGCTCCCTGGGAGGCGTTTGCGTGTGGAGCCGACGATGCTGGCCGCGGTAAAACGGGGGCCGCGCCGGGCGGAGGGAAAGGGGGAGCGCGGGGCGGAGGGGCGGGGGTTTTGTTGGAGACGGGACGAGACGGCACGGGACGGAGAGCGGCGGATGGCAATGGCCCTCGCCACCTGCCCTGCCCGTCTTAAAACCGCAGCGTGGTTCGTGCCAGGGGCAGGGAGGGGGGAGGGGAGTGGTGGGTTTGGGGGCGATTAAACCGGTTCGTTATTGGTGCTTTTCGGCGTGGTTTCATGGAGGCTTTGATTAATTTCGGCGTAGTGGATGTGGTGCTAAAATTGATGGTAAAGTGATCGTATCTCCAAATTGTCTTTGTTTGGAGGTGCAAATGTTTATGTCGGTTTTCCTTGGACTGGTCTTTTTAGGTGGTTAGAGCCACTCTAGCAGATCCCATAAAATCTCGTCGGGATGTTTTCTTCCGTAAATCCTCGTTAGGACGTTTTTTTCCAACGGATTTACGGGGCCGTAGAAAAGGCCCAACCAGGTCCGGTAAAAATGAGCCGGCCCGTAAAATCTTTACGGGAGGGCCGTGAACCTCCCGTGATTCCACTATATATGTCGGCTCCGGGGCATTTTATGGATTCCATCCTCCTTTTCTGTCATCCTCCGTCGCGTTTCTTTTACTCCGACGATAAATCGAGCGGGCTCCGGCGTTGTTTTCCGGCGAGTTAAGCCACCCGAGGCGAGAGGAGATGTCGTGTGCTGGCGGCGTGAGGGGTGGCCGAGTCAGGCTCGGCTGGCTCGGCGGCGAGCCGTCTCACAAGCACGGCAACGACGCGGAGGACGGGAGCCCCTCCCTCCGCCCGCCGATGGAGGAATGGCGCAAGGAGCAGGCACGCACGCGCGGTACCCGCTCACGCAATGCCGGAGTACGGGCGTGAAGGAACTTCAATCGCCTCGACCGCATATCCCCCCCCCCCCCCCCGCGCGCGCGCTCAAGCATCGCCGAGAGGCAGGGAAGGCGTGGTTCGAGGCCAAGGAGGCTGTCGCCGCTGGAGATGAAGCTGCAACGGTGCGGGTGGAGGCGTTGTCAATCCCTTGACGGTCACGCAATGCAGATACAAGCAATCACCCAACGCAAACAAGGGGTTGTCAACCCCCTTGACGGCCACGAGCAAGATTAAATTGTATAGTTTTCGATAGATAGATCGGACAAAAATACAAAATAAATAAAGGAAAATTGCAGCAAGGTATTTTTAGTTTTAATAGATGATAAAACATAGACCCGAGGGCCGTAGTTTTCACTAGAGGTTTCTCTCAAAAAATTAGCATTCGGTGGCTAAACAAATTACCGTTGGGCAATTGATAGAAAAACAAATAATTATGACAATATTCTGCGAAACCAAAAACAAGTAAAAAAAAAGCAACTCGCACTAGGCACTAAGTTAATAGGTTAGTCCCAAAAAGTGATATATATATATATATATATATATATATATATATATATATATATATATATATATAATTGCTTAAAAGTGTATATAAAACATCCAACTTTGATAATATAATAGTATGGAACAATCAAAAATTATAGATACGTTAGAAACGTATCAAGGCTGCACGCTTGCAACCAAGTGGAGAGGTAGTGCTTTCGGTCTTCGGTTCGAGGGACTATTCGTGGGCGGTACCAGGGATCGTTTATCGACGATACGAGGGACTTCAAGTACGATCTACACTGACACGTTCTTCTTCCGCTGCAACACAGTGACGGTAACTCGTAGTCCCAACCCGTTATTCATCGTTATATTGATCTTGGGTGATCGTAGTCGCAATTCTTTTTGTTTTCTACTACGTTTCCCAATACAGACGCTTCAATGCGGCACATCGGCTAGAGTTGGTTCCTCGGGAAAACACATATGCATTGAAGCGGCGACTTTCGATAGGTTGTGTGAGTCTGCACCGTCCCCCCGTCCGATCACATCACATGACATCAATGCCGGTCGTTGTGTGCTCTCGGCTGACATTGATGCAGTGCAGGAAACGACGCGTGCATTGGATGGAAACGCGCAAGAGGCATGTATGGGGTTGTTTGGTGGGTCGGCGCAATCAAAAGCGGATGTTGCAGTGGTTTGAACGCCCGCAAAGCCTCCTAATTTGTCACTAGTTTGCGGGAAAAGTGCATCCAGACCACCGAGCGGTCCGCTAGAAGACCGCGTTGGATGGTAAAATATGTTCGAACGGCGTAGTTGATATGTCTCCAACGTATCTACCTTTTCTCATGCTTTTCCTCTTATTTTGGACTCTAATTTGCATGATTTGAATGAAACTAATCCCGGACTGACGCTGTTTTCAGCAGAACTACCATGGTGTTGTTTTTGTGCAGAAATAAAAGTTCTCGGAATGTAACGAAACTTTGCGAGGATTTTTTATGTAATAAAAGAGGATTTCTGGAGTCAATATCCACCGGAGAGGGGCTCCTGGCTGGGCACAACCCACCAGGGCGCCCCCCTCTCCTGGCGTGCCCAGGTGGGTTGTACCCACCCGGTGGCTCTGTAGACTACCCCCTGATACTATAAAATCACATATTTCAAGAAAAAAAGGAGAGAAAGAATTATCGCGATCCACGAGACGGAGCCGCCGTCAAGCCCCGTTCTTCCTCGGGAGGGCAGATCTTAAGTCCGTTTGGGGCTCTGGAGAGGGGGACCTTCGTTCTTCGTCATCATCAACCCATCTCCAACGCCAATTCCATGATGCTCCCCACCGGGAGTGAGTAATTCCTTCGTAGGCTCGCTGGTCGGTGAGGAGTTGGATGAGATTCATCATGTAATCGAGTTAGTTTTGTTAGGGCTTGATCCCTAGTATCCACTATGTTCTTAGATTGATGTTGCTATGACTTTGCTATGCTTAATGCTTGTCACTTTGGGCCCGGGTGCCATGAACTCAGATCTGAACCGTTTATGAATTTATCATTATATCCATGTTTTATATCCGATCTTGCAAGTTATAGTCACTTACTACGCGTTATGATCCGACAACCCCGGAGTGACAACAACCGGGCCCACTCTCGGTGATGATCGTAGTTTGAGGAGTTCATGTATTCATTATGTGTTAATGCTTTGTTCCGGTTCTTTATTAAATGGAGGTCTTAATATCCCTTAGTTTCCAATATGGACCCCGCTGTCACGGGAGGGTAGGACAAAAAATGTCATGCAAGTTCTTTTAATAAAGCACGTATGACTATTTACGGAATACATGCCTATATTATATCGATGAACTGGAGCTAGTGTCGTATCGCCCTAGGTTATAACTGTCACATGATGAATATCATCCAACAAGTCACCGATCCAATGCCTACAAATTTATCTTATATTGTTTCTGCTGCGTTACTACTGCTATCATCACTGTTACACTTGCTACAAAACTACTGCTATCACTGTTACTGTTACTGTTGTTGCTGTCACTACTATCAAAACTATCAAACTACTTTGCTACTGATTACTTTGCTGCAGATAATTAATCTTCAGGTGTGGTTGAATTGATAACTCAGCTGCTAATACCTTCAAATATTCTTTGACCCCCCTTATGTCGAATCTATAAATTTGGGTTAAATACTTTACCCTCAAAAACGGTTGCGATCCCTTGTACTTGTGGGTTATCAAGACCTTTTTCTGGCGTTATTGCCAGGGAGCATAGCTATATTTGTTGAGTCACTTGGGATTATTATCATATTATCACTATGATGAATCTGAAGGATCCAAAGACTAAGATTTATCCCTCAAAAACGAGGGGAGGTAAGGAACTGCCATCCAGTTCTGCTTTACATTCACCTTCTGTTATGAGTAAACTTGCAACACCACTACATACTATTAATTCTAACATATCGCAAGTTATTGATGATGCTACTTCTATTATGAATTAAAAAACAGTAAGATTGAGCGACCTACGCGCCTCCAGAGCGATTTGAATTTACCGGCCGTCCGATCACGTTGACCAACGTTCCAGATTTCCTGATCATCCGTTTATTCGCTTTTGGCGATTCTTTCTTCCGTCGCCAGCAAGCCCTCGCTCAGCCCATCGGGCCGCTACTCCTTAGTTTGACCTAGACGTTATCTCCTTAACTGGCCAGTCAAAATTTACAACCGAGCCGCGAAGGAAACTCTCAGCCCGTTCTGTGCGTTCGCTATATCTCCATCCCCACGATGCGTCTCCTCGTCTGCTCAGCGGCGGCGCGGGCGGCCGCCACTGTGCCTCCCGATTACTCCCATCTCTCCTTCACTACACGAATCACATAATCAGAACAGGACAATTAGATACTGCAGCACTGACAAGTACGTCATCATCTACCTAGCACAATATTTTCCCTCTGTATCACCGTGTTGGTCCTTTCCTTTTGATATTGAAATTTGTAATCTTATTTTTTAGCGGCCACAACTAATGAAAAGGGATATGCCATGCATTTTTTCAGAGCCTGAGTGACTCAAGTCGTGAGGTGAAATTATATTTGTGTTTTTGCTATACAAATCACTGTATGTACCCAGTTCCAGTTTTGGCTATGTATGTGTTGATTCTACAGTTTTTTTTGCCGCAGGTCCAAATCATTGGTTTAGTGTTGAAAATATGTTTTGTACTTAAACCTTAATTTCTAGAGTATGCAGTCGATATGACCACTAAACCAGTGCTCTTATGTGTATCTCTGATTCGGATTGACAGCCTCAATCTACTCTTTATTTATCTATATCTTCAAACATCTAATATTATACCTACAACTTAGAATAAATATGCTCTATGACTACATTGACACACTCTATGATATGTTCATTTATAATTGTTCACTTTGTCATCTTAAATAATTATAATATTATCAAGATGGCGGGCGCAGCAACACGCGCTTACATGTTCTAGTGATGCTTATGATGATCCTAGTGTTGGGTGAATAAGCCACGGCGGTGCACTCGGCTCGACTGGCGCATGTATGGGCGCGAGCCGGACGCGTCGGGTGCACCGGGTCCGCGGGGTAGGCGTGCGTGTAGGTGTGCGTGTGGTGCGTGGGTGTGTCCATGCAGGTGAACACCGCACGGACGTGTGCGCGGCATAGCCGTTGGCGATCGGGGGACGCGGCGAGCACTCTGGTCTGTTGAGGGCTTGGCGCGGGGAGCACGCGGGAGCGCGTTGTGCGTGCGCGTCGAGCGGGCCGGACCGGGTGACGTAGTGGGCAGGTGTGTGCGGGTCGTGGCCCGGCGTTGTCCAGGTATAAGAGTCGCCGTGGCGATCGTTGTAATGGCGTGGGGTGTGTGTTGAGTTCGTGCTCAAGGAAAGGTGTTCGTGCACCGAAAAACCACCTTGCCATGTCCCTATTCTTCTTCCTCCTTCTCTTTCTTCCTCATTGGTTCGAGCCACGGCAACAGAGCGAAAGAGGAGGGCAGCTGCGAGGGACTGGCGGTTCCAACAGTTGGCATCAGAGCCACGTGAGGATCAAGGCGCGCCGGCGATGTCAATCGTCCCGTACGCCGGCGGATCGGACAGATCGGTGCCACAGCTCACCGGCGACAACTACACGGCGTGGGCCATCAAGGTCGAGGCAAACCTCGACGCGGCCGGGCTGTGGGAGGTCGTGGACGTGCCGGAGGACGCGGCGGCGGCGGTGATCGTCAAGAAGGACAAGCCGGCGAGGGCGTACCTGCTCGGCGCACTCGCGGCAAACCTGCTCCTGCAGGTGGCCTCGAAGAAGACGGCGGCGGAGGTCTGGGCCAGCCTCAAGGCGCGTTTAGTCGGGGCCGATCGTGTCAGGGCGGCGCGGCTGGCTACGCTGCGAAGCGACTTCGAGCTGCTGCAGATGGGGAGCGGCGAGGTGACTTCGCCGGCAAAATCAGCAGCATGGCGGCGCGCTATGCCGGGCTGGGATCGGCGCTGGAGGACGCGGCGATGGTGAAGAAGCTGCTAGACTGTGTCCCGGAGTGCCTGTATGCGGCGATCGCTGGGATGGAGCAGTTCTGTGACCTGTCCACACTGCTGTTCGAGGACGCGCTGGGGCGCCTGAAGGCGTTCGACGAACGGCTATGGCGACGCAGACAGGCGGGCGGCGAGCGGGCTGACGGCGAGCTGCTGTACATGGCGGCGCAATGGCGAGCGCGGGAGCGGCGTCAGGGCGGTGAGCGGGACGAGGACGACGCGCGCAGCGAGGCTTCGGGCTTCGGCGGGAACCGGCGCGGCCGCTGCTACAAGTGCGGCGAACGCAGGCATTTCAATCGCGAGTGCCCGTAGCTCCAGAAAGCACCGGCGGCAGAGCGAGCCCTGCTCGTGGACGATGTCGAGGAAGCCGAACTGCTCTGTGCCGCGGCTTAGGGCGCGAGTGTTGGGTGAATAAGCCGCGGCGGTGCACTGGGCTCGACTGGCGCGTGTATGGGCGCGAGCCGGACATGTCGGGTGCACCGGGTCCGCGGGGTAGGCGTGCTTGTAGGTGTGCGTGTGGTGCGTGGGTGTGTCCATGCAGGTGAACACCGCATGGGCGTGTGCGCGGCATAGCCGTTGGCGATCGGGGGACGCGGCGAGCACGCTGGTCTGTTGAGGGCTTGGCGCAGGGAGCGCGCGGGAGCGCGTCGTGCGCGCGCGTCGAGCGGGTCGGACCGGGTGGCGTAGTGGGAAGGTGTGTGCGGGTCGTGGCCCGGCGTTGTCCAGGTATAAGAGTCGTCGTGGCGATCGTTGTAATGGCGTGGTGTGTGTGTTGAGTTCGTGCTCAAGGAAAGGTGTTCGTGCACCGGAAAACCACCTCGCTGTGTCCCTGTTCTTGTTCCTCCGTCTCTTTCTTCCTCGTTGGTTCGAGCCACGGTGACAGAGCGAGAGAGGAGGGCAGCTGCAAGGGACTAGCGGTTCCAACAACTAGTACCTTGCTTGCTAATGATGATGTGCCACTTGGTGAATTTCTTGATGAACAAATTGCTAGAGTAATACAACATGATGTTGTTGAATCTAATGATGAGCTTGAAACTGAATCTCCTGCAGCACCTGCTAGAACTACCTTCCTAGATATGAATTGCCTAAGGTACCAGAAGGTTATGTTATGAGTGAAGAAACAACTAGAGATATTATTGCTTGTAATGATAGAGAGGATCTAGAGAAATTACTACAAAAGTATAAAGAAAAATCTCTGAATGCTAGAATGAAATGTGATCCTAAGTTTGCTACTTCACCTATCTTTATTGATGATAAGGATTATGAATTCTCTGTTGACCCATAGTTAATCACTTTGGTTGAATTTGATCCTTTCCATGGCTATGAAACTGAAACTGTTGTGGCACATCTTACTAAGTTGAATGATATAGCCCCCCTTTTTACTCATGATGAGAAAACTCGCTACTACTTTATTCTCAAATTATTTCCTTTCTCATTAAAGGGTGATGCTAAATCTTGGTACAATACTCTTGCTCCTCGTTGTGTGCGTAGTCCCCAGGATATGATTTATTACTTCTCTGGAAAATATTTTTCTGCTCATAAGAAACAAGTTGCCTTACAGAAAATATTTAACTTTGTGCAAACTAAAGAAGAGAGTCTACCACAAGCTTGGGGGAGGCTTTGCCAGTTACTTAATGCTTTGCCTGATCATTCACTTAAGAAAAATGAAATACTTGATATATTCTATAATGGACTAACCGATGCTTCTAGGGACTTCCTAGATAGTTGTGCTGGTTGTGTTTTCAGGGAAAGAACAGTTGGACAGGCTGAAGAATTATTGAATAATATATTGAAGAATTATGATGATTGGACTCTTCCCGAACCACCGCCTAAACCCACTCCGAAGAAGAGGGGTATATTATATCTCAGTCCTAAAGATATGCGAGAGACAAAGAAATCTATGAAGGAAAAAGGTATTAAAGCTGAGGATGTTAAAATTTTACCTCCTATTGAAGAAATACATGGGCTTAATACACCACCATTGTCTAAGGTGGTAGAGGTAAATTCTTTAACGAAGTTCAATGATAATGATAATCCTCACAATATGCATCCTAGTCATTGCCTTATGAGTTTGAAAACTACATTAGAAAATAAGATCACTTCTATGCAAATGTTATGAAACAATTGAAATATAATTCTGATATGATTGCTCGCTTGAGTGACTTGTTATTTAGAATATCAAATGATGTTAGTGGTGTGGGAAAACATGCTTCTATGGTTCAAACTCAGTTAGAACAAGTTGCTAAATCACAAAGAGAATTACTTGATAAATTAATCATAATATGCATGACTTTGCTGTTAGAGTTGCAACTTGAGGAGGTAAAATGACTCGGGAACCACTTTATCCTAAGGGACACCCAATAAGAATTGAACAAGACTCACAAACAAATAACACTAGTGCACCAAGTCCTTCTAAAAAGAAAAAGAAGAAGAAAAATGATAGGACTTTGCATACTTTTAATGAACCTGAAATAGAAAAACCTCCTGATGATGAAAATGAAATTTCTATATCTGATGCTGAAACTCAATCTGGTAATGAACACTCACCTAGTGATAATGAAAAAGATAATGAGGAGGTTCATGAAGACTCTCAAGCAACCAATGATAAAGAACCAGACAATGATGTTGAGATAGAACCACCTGTTGATCTTGATAACCCATAACCTAAGAATAAAAGATATGACAAAAGAGATTTCATTGCTGGAAAACATGGTAAAGAAAGAGAACTGTGGGTTCAAAAACCTATGCCTTGTCCACCCAAGTCAACTAAAAAAAAGATGATGAAAAATTTGAATGCTTTGCTGAAATGCTGAGGCCAGTCTTTTTGCGTACTCGCTTGACTGATATCTTGAAAATGCGTTGTCGTGGATCTAAGACTGACAGTACAATGGGGGGTAGGTATGAGGTGGCAAGATCCTAGCTATGGTGAAGTTGTACACATGAGTTTTACGAGTTCAGGCCCTTCGCGGAGGAAGTAACAGCCCAACGTCTCGGTGCCCGGAGGCGGTCGATTGAATTATGCGTGTTTGTGTTACAGGGGGTGCGAACCCTTGGGCCAGAGGAGGAGGGTGGCTTATATAGAGTGCGCCAGGACCCTGGCCCTCCTCCGTTACCAAGAGTTCAATGTACATAAAGAGGTGGCGTTACTGGTAACGCCAGCCTTAAATGCCTTAATGGCCTTAAAGACTACAGAGTGGACGCTTGCCCGTTGCTGTTCTGGATGACTCCTGGTCTTCAAACAGGTCGAATGGATTCTTGCATGGTCGAATGATTGAGTGGTCGAGTGACCTAAGGAAGGAGGGGTCTCCGAGTGACTGGTAGGTCGAGTGGATTGCACTCGACACCTTTGTTGGGCCCTCCCTGTTGTCTCTTGAGCTTCTTTGCTTCTAAGACAGTGACCTTGGATAGGACGTATAGGTCAGACCTATTACCCTACCCCAGGTCTATGTCCTCATCATTAGCCCCCGAATGGATTGAGGTCCGAGTGAAAAGAAGGTTGAAGTTGATCGTGCTTTGACTCTTGTGTTTCTCAACTATTCATCTCTGAACGGAGGCCAGTGTTGGAACTTCGGCTTCGTTTCAGTCGCCTTGATCGATTCAGAAATTGCCGATTGGTTTAACGTCACCCGTTGAGTGTTGTCTTTGACGCAAAATATTTGGCGTGATCGGTTACGGCGGATCCCGGATTTCATGGGATTCGAAATTTCGAGGGAAGCGCGCCGGGCGGAGCGCGCCGTGGCAAGCGGAGTGGATAAACATGAACGTTTTGATTTCCGCGCCACCTTTTTTGCCACGTATCCCGCATGCGATTGTTGAAGGATTTGACAGGATCACCCGGGCCCGCGCGTCAGCCACTCGGAAGTGGGCCTTTAAAAGTGGCAAGGCCGAGGCGTCTGCACTATGCGCGTCCATTCTCCTTCTTCCTCCTCTTGTCCCTCCACCGCATCCGGCTTCTCCACTCTCGATGCCGCCGCTTCGCCGCCATGGGGAAGGAAAAGACGGCGGCGCTGGAATGCGCAAAGAAGGCGACGGGGGCGGCGAAAGGCAAGAAGACGAATCGGGGATCTTCATCGCGCTCGGGGCTGCCGTCAGGTTGGATCCAGGGTGATTGGATCCGATCTTCGATTCGGCAGGAAGATTTGCATGAGCTGGCCGAGTCCGGACTGATCGTCCACAAAGCTACCCGGTTGCCGGAGGGGGAGACGGAGCCGCAGCCGCGGCCGGGTGAGTGCGTTCTGCTAGCCACCCATGTCGACCGTGGTTTCTCGCTTCCTCCGCATCCTTTTTTCTGGGGTTTCTTGAATTTCTTCGGAGCCCAACTCCATCATTTTACTCCCAACACCATCACATATCTAGCTGCGTTTGTGTCCGTGTGCGAGAATTTCTTGGGGTGTCGACCGCACTGGGGTCTTTTCAAGCACATTTTCCCCATCCGATCCCAGACGATGAAGAAAGCAAATTCGAATGACGAGAAAACCCACGTTATCCAGATATGTGGGGGTTTGGGTATCCAGAAGAGGAAGAGGAGTTCTTTCCCTTCGATGACTCTTCCTGAGTCGGTCAGAGGCTGGCAGTCAACCTGGTTCTACTGCCAGGATATCGCGACTCCAGGTCAGTCGACTGGACTTCCTCCTTTTTCTTTCGATCGTGTTCAGACTCCCTCTTTGTTGAAAGTAACCGCCGTGGAGAAGGCGGAGACAGGCATGCTGGTCGAGAGGGTGGTCCAGCTGATCAACCAAGGCGTCACCGGCATGGATTTGTTGGAGGTGTTCCTCAGTCGGCGCATTCAACCACTCCAGGCCCGTGACCACTCCATGTGGATGTACTCCGGAGCCGGCGACACCGCTCGGGTTCATCCAGAGGAGGTGCCGGCCAAAACAGTGGCCCAATGGGTGAGGAGCATCACCGGAAACAAGGACAACCCCAGGGGCGCCAGGAGAGTAGACCCTTTCAGCGACAGCAACTAGCCAGACAAGGTTTGGCCACTATAACCGATTGCATTTGGATGCGTTTTCCGACTATTTGTTAATCCGACTGATTTCCACTCGACTTCTTGTCTTGTAGATTTACACAGAGATGTACTCAATGCCCAATGGTGAACAAGCTCTGGAGCAGGACCATGAGGGCGAGGACAGCGCGGAGGAGAGTGGTGAATGGGAGTCACCAGACGACGATGATGAAGATGAGAGCGACGAGTCAGACGACGAGGAGGTAGTCGACTCACCGCCTCGTTCAGAACGTCGATCCAAGCAGCACCATGATCCCACGGGCAGGCGCGATAAGGTTGTGGCCTCGAGCGCTCCATCTCAAAAGCACGCTCGGTCTTCGACTCTAGAGCTGGCCGAGAAAGTCACCACGCAGCCCAAGATCAATCCCTCGAAGGCCCGGAAGACCTTGCCTAAGATCAAGATGGATGTTCCTGTTGCTTCTGGGTAAATGTTCTTCCCGTGTTTTCTTGCTCCGACTGATTCTCCTGTCCTGACCGAGTGGATGATGAACTTTTCCAGCCCGGCCCCTACCGCAAGTGATATGGATATCGACAAGGTCCCAGACGACGAAGAAACCGATGACGCAGCTACCTCCAAAGCCAGTAAGTCTGCCCGACTCGAATTTATTCGGTCGACTGGATTGTTCGTCGGTTGTCTCTTTGATTTTTTCTGTTTGCTGCAACTCCACGAGACGTTGTTGTGCTTCCGGACGATGAAGAAGAAGTGCCCCTGAGGGAAAGGAGGAGGAGGGACAAAGGACTGAGCGGGAAAGCGCCTGAGGTTCAGGTTCCTCAGTCGACACTGATGCCTGGGACGGCGGTCGAGCGATCCACAGATTCGGCTCGCACCAACGTCACTTTCGCTATCCCGCTGTCGACTGACTGTCCATCAGGGTCAGCTGCTCAGACCCCTGTTGCTCCAATACAACTCCACGCATCAGACACAGCGGCTGCTTCGACTGCCCTGCCATCATCGCTTTTCACTGCGTACCAAACTCCAGACGACCCACCGAGTGCCACCAAGGAAGCTCTTCTTCAGTTGAATCTTGTGATGGGGCAGATGAAAGTGGTGCACGAGGCCAGTTAGCTGGCCTTCAACGCCGGCGCTGCTCTGTAGGCCAATGTCCAGGTTAGTTGATTTCCGACTTATCTTATTTCTCATCCGATCACCCACTGGGGTTTGTCTGCCTTAAAGTTGTATAGTTCTTCCACTTGAGTCGACTTGGATTGAGTCGATTGAATTTTTGAACTAGTGGGGGCACACTGAGTGCACCCACTGGGTGTAGTCCCCGAGACCATAGTTGACTGCGGGCAGTCGACTGTGGTCTGAGAATCTGAATTTTCTCACTCGGCATGGGTGGATCATGCCGAGTGAAAATCTGAACCAGTGTGGGCACGCTAAGTGCACCCACTGGGTGTAGTCCCCGAGACCGTGGTGGACTGTGGGCAGTTGACTATGGTCTGAGAACAACTTTCTTCACTTCCTTTTTTTGACTCGAGCTGGGCAGACCATGCCGAGTGTTGAATCAAACCGGTGGGGGCACGCTAAGTGCACCCACTGGGTGTAGTCCCCGAGACTGCCATTGAATGTTTGATTCGGCGGTAGTCTTAGAGTAGCTTTCACTGTGATGCTCTTTTGTTTCTGTCGACTGATATGTCTTATATATTGACTGCAGAAATCTTGTGATCCTGGGGCTCAAATTTCTACACTGAACAAGCAGCAAATCAGCCTCAACCTTGATCTGGAACTGGCCAAGAAGAATCTCAAGACTGCTCGTGACGAAGTAGCTACCATGGGAGGTAACCAATCGTTAACTGTCTATCTTACGACTGGCACTTTTCCTTTTCATTTTTTGAACCGAGTGACTCCACTCGAGCAGATGTATGTAGTGAAAACCGTCAACTCCAAGCTCGTCTGAAGAATGTTATTTCTTTAGAGAAAATGAAGCAGGCTCTGGAGAAGAAGGATCTGGATCTTGCTGCCGCGCAGAAGGAAGCGCGAGAGAAAACGGCACTTGCTGACAAGAAGCTTGCTTCAGTCAGCAAGTAAGAAGAAGAGAACTCCAAGCTGAAGACTGCTGTCTCTGACGCCAATTGGGAGGTCGAGCGACTGAAGAAAGACAAGGACAAGCTGACTGACGAGATTGGGAGCCTCAAAGCCAAGAAGGGCGAGTTGGAATCTTATCTGGGCCAGCTTGCTGCAAAACTGGTCTTAAAGCTTGGGGGTACTGATGTTTGACTGACTTGTTATGGTCGATTGACAGGTCTTATTATATTGTCGACTCACCATTTACTCGACTGTGCAGAACTTTGCCAGGACTTTGAAGCAGAAACTGGGCGGGTCAAGATGGGTCTCGATCCCATAAATTGCCTAGTCAAAGATGATGCTGCAATGAATGTGCTGCGGTTGGAATCTCGCATGGACAGCGCGGTTGCCTATCTTGCTTACCTGAAGGCGGCGATGACTCGGGTTGATGCTGAACTCTGGCCTTAGGCGGAACTGTCTCAAGACCTCGAGTCTCTGATGGCTCGACTGAATCAAATACCTGACCGAGTGCAAGAATGGAAGAAGTCATCTGCTCGCTGCGGCGCTGATGTCGCCCTGTCCCTGGTCCCAGTGCACTGCAAGGATGTCAAAGAAGACAAGCTGGCGGAGCTCAAGGTTGCTAACACAAAAAGGCACACTTTCCAGTCCTTCATGGACACTTTCCTTGACGCCGCCACTCGCATCGTAGACAGCATAGACCTTGACAGTTTCTGCGACCCAGCCAGTCCTTCTCCTGACGAGTGACCAAAAAACATTATGCTCCACCTTTATTTGCCTCGGAATGCCGAGTGATTATGTAATCGTTAAACTTCTTCAGGCTTGATGCACGAGTACTTTTGATCCGTGGTCCGGAACCTTAGGATTTATCTGAACTTGGTTTATCTCTGAATATGCTTATGTTTGCTTTCAAGTGGAACTTGTTCTTCACTCGGAATAATCTTTGTACTTGAGATGCAGCTCTGAGGAGGAGATTCCAGTCGACCTGTACCTCGTCGACCTTGCGGATCAGGACGGGGCGCACGTTATACTTGTGGCGCAACCCCGAGGAGAAGGTTGCAGTCGAGCTACACCTCGTCGTCCTTGCGTATAGGGATGGAGCGCGCGCTGTATTTGTGGTGTATCTCCGAAGAGAAGGTTGCAGTCGACCTGCACCTCGTCGTCCTTGCGGATAGGGGCGTGCTTCAAACTTAGGCGAGTGCTGGACTGCAGCTAAGCCTCCGAGTGTGAGGGTTGCTCACCACTCGGTAGGATTTTTTAAACTTAGGCGAGTACGGGACTGCAGCTAAGCCCCCGAGTGTGAGGGTTGCTCACCACTCGGTAGGATTTTTTAAACTTAGGCGAGTACGGGACTGCAGCTAAGCCCCCGAGTGTGAGGGTTGCTCACCACTCGGTAGGATTTTTTAAACTTAGGCGAGTACGGGACTGCAGCTAAGCCCCCGAGTGTGAGGGTTGCTCACCACTCAGTAGGATTTTTCAAACTTAGGCGAGTACTGGACTGCAGCTAAGCCTCCGATTGTGAGGGTTGCTCACCACTCGGAAGGATTTTCAAACTTAGGTGAGTACTGGACTGCAGCTAAGCCTCCGAGTGTGAGGGTTGCTCACCACTCAGTAGGATTTTTCAATCTTAGGCGAGTACTGGACTGCAGCTAAGCCCCCGAGTGAGAGGCTTGCTCACCACTCGGTAGGATTTTTCAAACTTAGGCGAGTACTGGACTGCAGCTAAGCCCCCGAGTGAGAGGCTTGCTCACCACTCGGTAGGATTTTTCAATCTTAGGCGAGTATTGGCCTGCAGCTAAGCCCCCGAGTGAGAGGCTTGCTCACCACTCGGTAGGATTTTTCAAACTTAGGCGAGTACTGGACTGCAGCTAAGCCCCCGAGTGAGAGGCTTGCTCACCACTCGGTAGGATTTTTCAATCTTAGGTGAGTACTAGACTGCAGCTAAGCCCCCGAGTGAGAGGCTTGCTCACCACTTGGTAGGATTTTTCAAACTTAGGCGAGTACTGGACTACAGCTAAGCCCCCGAGTAAGAGGCTTGCTCACCACTCGGTCGGATTTTTTATACTTAGGCGAAACCGATTCTCAGCTAAGCCTTCGAGTGAGAGGCTTGCTCACCACTCGGTAGGATTTTTGAAACTTAGGCGAAACGGATTTGTAGCTAAGCCCTCGGTGAGAGACTTGCTCTTCACTCGACAGGATTCTTTTTTCAAACTTAGGCGAAACGGATTCGCATCTAAGGCACCCACTGGGGGATTTGAAACATATAAAAAAGAAATAGCAATCATTTAGGAGACTGTAAAACTGTGTCTTTGATAATCAAACTAGAAGGTATTTCTTATTACATCTCAACAGTCTGAAAGCTGAAGTGTAAAAGGGGCGGAGCAGCTCCGCATTCCAAGCGCGTGGCTCGTCTTTCTTGTGCTCGACGTTGTAAAGGTGGTATGCTCTGTTGTGGAGCACTCTGGTGACAATGAAGGGGCCTTCCCAAGCAGGAGCAAGCTTGTGTGGTTTCTGCTGATCCACTTGAAGAACCAAATCTCCCTCTTGAAATGCTCGACCCCTCACGTTTCTGGCGTGGAATCGACGCAGGTCTTGCTGATAGATGGTCGACCGGATCAGGGCCATCTCTCTTTCTTCTTCCAGGAGATCAACTGCTTCTTGCCGTGCCTATTCTGCTTCATCTTCTGAGAAAAGCTCGACTTGTGCTGCATTGTGAAGCAAGTCACTTGGAAGTACAGCCTCAGCTCCATAGACTAAGAAGAATGGAGTTCGGCCAGTCGACCGATTGGGAGTTGTCCTCAATCCCCAAAGCACTGATGGAAGTTCATCGACCCAGGCGCCTGCTGCGTGCTTAAGATCACGCTTCAGTCGGGGTTTCAGTCCTTTGAGAATCAATCCGTTTGCACTTTCAGCTTGTCCATTCGACTGGGGGTGGGCGACTGAAGCATAGTCGACTCGAGTGCCTTGGGAAGCGCAGAAGGCTCTGTACTCATCAGAATCGAAGTTCGACCCATTGTCAGTGATGATGTTGTGTGGAACACCATATTTGAATGTTAACTCTCTGATGAAGCTGACAGCAGTACTAGCTTCAAGATTTTTGATAGGCTTGGCTTCGATCCATTTGGTGAACTTGTCGACTGCCACAAGCACGTGAGTGAAGCCGCTCCTACCGGTCCTCAGAGGTCCAATCATATCCAATCCCCAAACAGCAAAGGGCCAGACGAGTGGAATGGTCTTGAGGGCTGATGCAGGCTTGTGAGACATGTTGGAGTAAAACTGGCAACCTTCACATTTGTCAACTATTTCTTTTGCCATCTCATTTGCTCGTGGCCAATAAAATCCCGCCTGGTATGCTTTGGCCACAATGGTCCGAGAGGACGCATGATGACCACAGGTCCCCGAGATGTTGTTGAGGATCACTCGACCTTCTTCTGGTGTTATGCATTTCTGGCTGACTCCAGTTACACTTTCTCTGAACAGCTGTCCTCTTATCACAGTAAAGGCTTTGGATCGACGGATGATCTGTCGAGCCTCTTCTTCATCCTCTGGGAGCTCCTTCCTCAGAATGTACGCGATGTACGGCACTGTCCAGTCAGGACGGATGACCAAAACCTCGGTGATCAAGTCGACCACGGCTGGGACTTCGACTTCAGTCGGATCAATGGAACTCTTTGGTTGTGGGGGCTCTTCAGTGAAAGGATCTTCTTGAACTGAAGGTGTATGAATATGTTCCAAAAACACATTGCTGGGAATGGCCTCCCTCTTGGAACCTATCTTTGCCAAATCATCGGCCGCTTGATTTTTCAGTCGGGGTATGTGATGGAGCTCTAACCCCTCAAACCTCTTCTCTAACTTTCTCACTGCATTACAATAGCCAGTCATAGCTGGGCTTCTGACGTCCCACTCCTTCATCACTTGATTAACCACTAAATCCGAGTCGCCATAGACCATGAGGCGACGGACGCCAAGTGAAATGGCCATACGCAACCCGTACGGAAGTGCTTCATATTCAGCTTCATTGTTGGAGGAGTCAAAATGAATCTGGAGAACATAGCTGAGTTTGTCGCCTCGGGGGGATACTAATACCACCCCAGCACCGGAACCATTCAGCATCTTGGTTCCATCAAAGAACATGGTCCAATGCCCCGAGTGAATCTGAGTCGGCAGTTGCTGTTCGACCCACTCGGAGAGGAAATCTGCTATTGCTTGGGACTTGATAGCTTTCTTTGCCTCAAACTTGATATCCAAGGGAAGGAGTTCAATCGCCCACTTTGCCACTCGACCAGTTGCATCTCTGTTGTTCAGGATCTCTCACAATGGTGCGTCGCTGACGACTGTAATGGAGTGATCATAGAAATAGTGTGCAACCTTCTTCGTGGTCATGTAAATCCCATAAACAAGCTTCTGGTAATGTGGATATCTTTGCTTCGATGGAGTCAGAACTTCAAAAACATAGTATACTGGGCGTTGAACTTTATAGGCCTTTCCTTCTTCTTCCCGCTCGACCGTGAGTACTGTACTGACAACTTGTCCAGTGGCTGCAATATAAAGCAGTAAAGGCTCTTTGCTGATTGGGGCAGCGAGCACCGGCTGGGTGGAAAGCAGGGCTTTGAGTTCTGCAAACGCTGCATCAGCTTCAGGGGTCCACTCGAACTTATCAGATTTCTTCATCAGTCGGTAAAGAGGCAAAGTGTGACGCCCCCGATTCAATCGTACACTAATCATGCACGCAAACGTGTACGATCAAGATCAGGGACTCACGGGAAGATATCACAACACAACTCTAAAACATAAATAAGTCATACAAGCATCATAATACAAGCCAGGGGCCTCGAGGGCTCGAATACAAGTGCTCGATCATAGACGAGTCAGTGGAAGCAACAATATCTGAGTAAAGACATAAGTTAAACAAGTTTGCCTTAAGAAGGCTAGCACAAACGGGGATACAGATCGAAAGAGGCGCAGGCCTCCTGCCTGGGATCCTCCTAACTACTCCTGGTCGTCGTCAGTGGGCTGCACATAGTAGTAGGCACCTCCGGTGTAGTAGGAGTCGTCGTCGACGGTGGCGTCTGGCTCCTGGGCTCCAGCATCTGGTTGCGACAACCAGGTAGAAAGGAAAGGGGGAAAAGAGGGATAAAAGCAACCGTGAGTACTCATCAAGTACTCGCAAGCAAGGAGCTACACTACATATGCATGGTTATATGTGTAAAGGGCCATATCGGTGGACTGAACTACAGAATGCTAGAATAAGGGGGGTAGCTAGTCCTGTCGAAGACTACGCTTCTGGCAGCCTCCATCTTGCAGCATGTAGAAGAGAGTAGATTGAAGTCGTCCAAGTAGCATCGCATAGCATATTCCTACTCGGCGATCCCCTCCTCGTCGCCTTGTTAGAGAGCGATCACCGGGTTGTATCTGGCACTTGGAAGGGTGTATTTTATTAAGTATCCGGTTCTAGTTGTCATAAGGTCAAGGTACAACTCCGGGTCGTCCTTTTACCGAGGGACACGGCTATTCGAATAGATAAACTTCCCTGCAGGGGTGCACCACATAACCCAACACGCTCGATCCCATTTGGCTGGACACACTTTTCTGGGTCATGCCCGGCCTCGGAAGATCAACACGTCGCAGCCCTACCTAGGCACAATAGAGAGGTCAGCACGCCGGTCTAAATCCTATGGCGCAGGGGTCTGGGCCCATCGCCCATTGCACACCTGCACGTTGCAAGGGCGGCCGAAAGCAGACCTAGCCTAGCAGGCGTTCCAGTCCAATCCGGCGCGCGCCGCTCAGTGGCTGACGTCACGAAGGCTTCGGCTGATACCACGACGTCGAGTGCCCATAAGTGTTCCCGCGTAGTTGGTTAGTGCGTATAGACCAAATGGCCAGACTCAGATCAAATACCAAGAACTCGTTAAGCGTGTTATTTTGAAGTAACCGCGGATGCCGTCCAGGGCCAGGCCCACCTCTCGCCTAGGTGGTCTCAACCTGCCCTGTCGCTCCGCCACAAGATCCACTCGCGGGTACTCCTACGAGCCGACCCGACTTTAGTCACCACAGGTATCATGTATAGAGTATATAAGTATATACCCGTGATCACCGCCCAAGTGATCACGGCCCGATAGTATAGCACAGCAGACGGACAAGAATGTAGGGCCACTGATGGAAAACTAGCATCCTATACTAAGCATGTAGGATTGCACGTAAAGGTAACAACAGTAGTGGCAAAGACAGGCTATGCAGCAGAATAGGATTAACGGAAAACAGTAACATGCTACACTACTCTAATGCAAGAGTATAGAGAAGGATAGGCGATATCTGGTGATCAAGGGGGGGCTTGCCTGGTTGCTCCGACAAGAAGGAGGGGTCGTCGGTGACGTAGTCAATCACAGCGGCATCGGCAGCCGCCGCGGGGTCTACCGAAGAGAAGAGGGGGGAGAAACAGTAAATACATAGCAAGCAAGTGCATAACAGGACAACATACATAGCTAGACGTGTTCTAACGCGGTCCTAGACGTTATAGGTGAAGGGGGAATTCAACCGGGAAGGTGTTCCCGGTTCCGGACCTGTGTTAGACAGATGATCGGAGGGGAAATGTTCCATGTTCAGCCTACTAGGGGCATGTGACAGATGAACGGACAACGTATTCCGATTCATCTCGCTTTTCTGAGCAACTTTCATGTAGAAAACATTTTCATCCGAGTTACGGTTTATTTTATATTAATTTTCTAAGTTTTAAACATTTTCCGAATTTAGCTTAATTAATAAATTCGAATGAAAACAGTGTAATGACTTTTTATACACAGCGGCAGCTAGCCACTGTGTATGACAGTGGCGTCAGGGGTGGTCCAGTCAGCAGGGTCAATAGCAGTTGAGCAGTGCATGTTGACTGGTCAACTGGTTCAAGCGGACCCACATGTAAGTGTCACAAGAGCTAATAAAAGTAGCTAGGCTAAATAATCTAGAAGGGGCCACATGTCATCTACACATTTGACTAATTAAACAAATAAACTAACCTAATTAAATGGGACCCACATCCACATGTCACCGGGTAGCAACTAATTTTAACTAGTAGTACTAGTTAGCCCCTAATCTAGCCTACTCCTAATTAACTGGGCCGGCCATTGGTACAGCCGTGCCTCATGTTCAATGGCTCTGCCACGGTTGTGTGACCATGGTCAACACACATGGGCGCAGAGGCAGCGACTATGGCCAATCTCAACAGCAGCAAAGCAGCAGGGCGTAGTAGTGCAAGCAAGAAGGGCAGCGGCAGCAGGAACTAAGAGCAGCAGCGACAGAAGCCAAAGCAGCGGCAGCAGCACCTGCAGGTAGCTGGGACAGCACGTGGGGCCGCGGCAGCGGGCGACTCTAGGCGACGACGAGCGCTGCGGGGGCACGGCCATGCGCAGGCGGGTGCGGGGCTGCACGGTGCATCAGTCCAGGGCGCTGGCCTGGACGGGAGTTGCCAAGAACGACGACGACGTCGACGGTCGAGCAGCGACAGCGGTGGCGCTCGACGGGATCGAGCTCGAGCCCAGGGGCTCGGATTCAACGAACCAAGAGACTAGGCGGCATCTACACAGCTCCTGGAGCACGCACGCATCGACAGAGGGAGCTAGGGGACACGACAGCGATGAGCCCGCCGGCCGTGGTGGACGGCCGAGCCAGAACTCGCGAGGATGAGTGCTAGGTGACGAGATCGAAGGCGAGAACAGAGGGGAAACCACGCGGTGCTCACATCGGTGACGAGGAGCAACTTGGTGAAGCCGGAGCGGGTCGAACGGCGGGGGATCGAAACGGCGATGAGCGGCGGCCGGAGCTTGAAGAAGGAGTTGATGTAGGCGATGCACGGGTCCTGGCTTCACCCAGTGGGCGAGGAAGACGTAGCAGACGACGGCGGTGCTCCCAGACTCAGTCCCACGTCGCGGGGAGGACGGGGAGCGTGCGAACAACATCGGCCATAGCGGGGAGCTTCGGGAGATGCGCGTGGGAGAGAGTGAAACGGCGCGAGGAAGGGGGGAAATGTGGCTATGGTTTCTGGGGCAGTGCGGGGCGATGCTCTTAACCTCCAGGGAGGGCCGCGGGATGGCCGGCATGTGGCCGGGGCACCATGGATGGCCTCGACGATCCCCCCTCTGCTTCCTGTAGCAGGAGGAGGGGGGAAAAGGGGGTGTTGGGCTAGGCTGCACGGTAAAATGGCTTAGAGCCCATCTGTACAATAGGTGTAGCTCTTTTCTTTTATTACCATATGTTTTATTTCTCTAGCCTCTATTTTGTACTTAATTCATTTAGCAAATGAGTTTTGTAAAATGTGGAGATGGACACATATTTAGTATTGCAATGTTAGGTGCTACCACCAAAAACTTAGGAGGAAGTTTGACTTAGCTTGAATTTTTCGTAAATGGAGAAGCATTCAAAAAATGCTGTTTTGGCACGGTTTAATGTTTGAGGGCATTTAATAACCTTTTAAAATATTAGTTTCAACATGACAAATATCCAGGAATTATCTACCACACTTTGAACATTTTAGTTTTAATGTTTGAGAAATTTGAATTTGAACTTGAACGGGATTGAACCATCGCGGATTTAACAACAGTAATCATGGTGACATGGCATCATTAGCGGAGGTTACTGTAGCTTAATTATCCGGGCGTCACACAAAGCCTTTTCACCGAGGCGAGAAATGAATCGATTCAAGGCGGCCAAACAACCAGTAAGCTTCTGGACATCATGCACACGCACAGGGCGTTTCATCCGGAGTATAGCACCAACTTTCTTAGGTTAGCGTCGATCCCTCTTCGGAAATGAGGAAGCCGAGTAACTTTCCGCCAGGAACTCCGAATGTGCACTTTGATGGGTTAAGCTTGATATCATACCTTCTGAGGTTGGCAAAGGTTTCAGCAAGGTCAGCCAGCAGGTCGGAACCCTTACGTGACTTGACAGCAATGTCATCCATGTATGCTTCCACATTCCGACTGATTTGAGTGAGCAGACACTTCTGAATCATCCTCATGAATGTGGCTCCGGTGTTCTTCAGGCCGAATGTCATGGTGACATAATAGAAGCATCCGAATGAAGTGATGAAAGCCGTTTTTTATCTCATCGGGTCCAT
Source organism: Triticum aestivum (assembly GCF_018294505.1). Lineage (NCBI taxonomy): Eukaryota > Viridiplantae > Streptophyta > Magnoliopsida > Poales > Poaceae > Triticum > Triticum aestivum. The sequence goes on along the minus strand of NC_057814.1, from coordinate 133,780,603 downwards.
ACAGTCGGATCTGATGATACCCGGAATAGGCGTCCAGAAAAGACAATCGCTCGCACCCCGCAATCGAGTCGACGATTTGGTCGATGCGGGGGAGAGGAAAATGATCTTTCGGGCAGGCCCGGTTGATATGCTTGAAGTCAATGCACATGCGAAGTGAGTCGTCCTTCTTGGGGACCATGACAACATTGGCGAGCCACTCGGAGTGGTAAATCTCTCGGATGAACTCAGCTGCCAGGAGCCGAGCCACTTCCTCACCAATTGCTTTTCTCTTCTGTACGGTGGACCGTCGAAGAGGTTCCTTGACTGGTTTTACTTTCGGGTCAACTCGCAAACGATGCACAGCCAGTCCCCTGGGTACACCCAGCATGTCAGAAGGCTTCCATGCAAAGATGTCCCAGTTCTCACGGAGGAACTGGATGAGCGCTTCTTCCTATTTGCTATCGAGTGATGTTGAGATATGAGTAGGAGCAGCATTAGGATTGGTCGGGTGAATATGAATCGGCTTGGTTTCACCGGACGACTAAAATGCAGAATCTGTGGCAGGCTTCTTGGAACGCAGCAAATCACTCAGATCTGCATTCTTCCGGTATTCTTGCATTTCAACTGCTGCCATTTGTGCATCGGCGATTTTTGAGCCCTTCTGGAAGCACTCTTCTGCTTTCTGCTGATTGCCAGTGATGGTGATCACTCCTCTGGGACCAGGCATCTTCAATTTGAGGTACACGTAACATGGTCGAGCCATAAAACGTGCATAAGCAGGCCTGCCAGAATAGCATGATAAGCACTCTGGAAATCCACTACTTCAAATGTCAACTTTTCCTTGCGATAATTCTTGGAATCACCGAAAACCACATCAAGGGAGATCTGGCCGAGTGATTCAGCCTTCTTGCCAGGTATAACGCCATGGAAACTCATGTTGCTTTCACTAAGCTTGGACATCGGAATGCCCATTCCCTTCAAGGTTTCAGCATAAAGGATATTCAGGCCGCTGCCACCATCCATTAGCACTTTGGTCAGTCGAGTGCCCTAAACAACTGGGTCGACCACCAACGCTTGCCTCCCATGGGTGGCTATACGCGCTGGGTGATCTGACTGGTCGAATGTGATGGCAGTTTGAGACCACTTCAAATAACTGGGTGTTGCCGGGGCAACCATGTTCACTTCTCTGTTGATAACTTTCAGTCGACTCTTACTTTCAACATCATCAAAAATTATCAGAGTGTTATTGACGTTGGGAAAACCATCATCATCTTCTTCCTTATCCTCACCCTTGTCCGACTCTTTTTCCTTCTCATTGTGTTGTTTCTCTCGGAACTGCTGGATCAGAACTCGACACTATCGAGTGGTATGTTTAGGATAAATCAGATTACCCTCTTCGTCCTTCTTGATGTGAATGTGACATGGCAAATCCAACACGTCATTTCCGGCTTGATCTTTCACTTTCTTGGGGGTCCAGGGCCCTTTGGGCTTCCCCTTGAACTTTCCTTGAGCCACGACCAAAGCTTCACCAGGAGCCGCTGGTTCGGCCTTGCGTTTCTGTTTCCGACTGGAATTCCCTCCTCCGGTTTCTTGGGCGACTGTTTTGTGTTTGCCACTCCGGAGTCGGTCTTCCTCTTCACCATTAGCGTACTTGGTGGCAATCTCCATCATCCGAGTCAGGGACATATCCCCCGTCCGACCGAATTTCAGATTCAACTCTCGATACTTAACACCCTCCTTGAAGGCACAAACTGCTTGGTGATCTGACACATGCTCCACTGTATGGTGCAATGTGATCCATCTCTGGATATAATCTCTCAAGGTCTCATTCGGTTTTTGCATGTAGGACTGCAGTTCTGTCAACCCTGCTGGCCGTTTGCAAGTACCTTCAAAAGTTCTAACAAACACTCGGGCGAGCTCTTCCCAACTGAATATACTGCCAGGTGCTAACTGAGTCAACCATGCTCTGGCGGAGCCTTCCAACATAAGAGGAAGGTGCTTCATGGCCACTTCATTAGTGCCACCACCAATTTGTGCAGTCACTCGGTAGTCTTCAAGCCAAGTGTCAGGCTTAGACTCATCGGTGAACTTGCTGACTCCAGTCGCCACCTGAAGTTTGGAGGAATCACTGCGGCCCTGATGGCTCTGCTGCCAGTCGGATAATCTCTGTCATGGCCTTCTCTGTGTGCTCTGTTCCTGTCAACCAGACCTTGAATAAGAATAGATCTCACATCAAAGCCCGGCTCCCTTGGGTCGACTGGTACTCTTCGCTCGCCACTGTGGGGGTGCCTGTCATCATGCCGCCGAGGCACGTATGACCCACTCCTCGGAGGAGGAGTGGGCACTCGACGACGGTCATCGTGGTCGAGTCGGTGATCATACTGCTCGCGGTTTCTGTACTGATCCTGCCGGTGCCCACGTCCCTCACGCCGCGGAGGCGATCTTGGGCTGTGAGCCGACTGGACTGTGTCTGCCATCACAGATCTGCTATGAATCCTATTCCGCGACTGACATACTGCTGTGTTCTGCTCGCCGGCTGGCCGGAGCAAAGCCCGGATCTGCATCAAACCTCTACCAGCTTCTGACTGGGAAGGCTGAATTGACTCTGCTATTCGGGCCGCTGCTGTGAGATTTTGGATCGGAGTGCGGTATACCTGAGTTTGAGGCGGAAAAAGCTACCGCCGACTGGATTCAGGGACCCGCTGCCGAGCACGCTCGTCGAGTGCGTGCTGGAGGTTCTCTAGTCGAGTGCGCTCAGCCAAGTTGGCCAGGCGCGCCTCCTCCAAGGCCCGGGCCTCGGGGGTTTCTCCAACGATAGGAGTGTGAAGTGCATCCATATTGCGGCGGCGAAGTTCTTCCCTCTGCTGCGAGGAAAGGGGCTCGGGGCGGTACTCCTCGTGAACGCAAGACGGATCACCGCCGCCATCGCCACCGTCGTCGCGGGGGAAGCCAGGAGGATTGCATGGTCCGTTGACCATCAAGACCTCCGTCGCGGGATCGCTGCTGTCGTACTCGGATGCGGTCTCGACGGAGCCAGTCGAACAGGCCGTAGAGAGTTTCGTCGGGTTCGATTGCCGCGACTTGTGGGGTGGCCGACTGACGGGCCACCGCGTGTCTCACCCACCACTGGAGCCGCGACCGACTGGAATGCTTGCGCCGGCGAACAGCGGGGAGCGAGGACACCACCGGGGCCGACCGGTACTGGGTCGACGGCTGCCGGAGAAGGACGCCATGGACGCACGCGCGAAAGTGCGTCGCCCCGCGGACGGGGAGCGCCTCGACATCGAGTGGAGCCTCTTGAAGCCAGGCGGAGTCGTCGGCGATGAAGACGAGCGCGCCGAGACGTATCTCGTGGCCCTCAGCCAAAACACCGCCGGAAACCATGATGATAGGAATCGGAAAAATCGCAACTTCACCACAAAAGTCGCTAAGACACCAGCCCCACGGTGGGCGCCAACTGTCGTGGATCTAAGACTGACAGTAGAATGGGGGGTGGGTATGTGGTGGCAAGATCCTAGCTATGGTGAAGTTGTACACACGAGTTTTACGAGTTCAGGCCCTTCGCGGAGGAAGTAACAGCCCTACGTCTTGGTGCCCGGAGGCGGTCGATTGAATTATGCGCGCGTGTGTGTTACAGGGGGTGCGAACCCTTGTGCCAGAGGAGGAGGGTGGCTTATATAGAGTGCGCTAGGACCCTGGCCCTCCTCCGTTACCAAGAGTTCAATGTACATAAAGAGGTGGCGTTACTGGTAATGCCAGCCTTAAATGCCTTAATGGCCTTAAAGACTACAGAGTGGACGCTTGCCCCTTGTTGTTCTGGATGACTCCTAGTCTTCAAACAGGTCGAATGGATTCTTGCATGGTCGAATGATCGAGTGGTCGAGTGACCTAAGGAAGGAGGGGTCTCCGAGTGACTGGTAGGTCGAGTGGATTGCACTCGACACCTTTGTTGGGCCCTCCCTGTTGTCTCTTGAGCTTCTTTGCTTCTAAGATAGTGACCTTGGATAGGACGTATAGGTCAGGCCTATTACCCTACCCCAGGTCTATGTCCTCATCATGCGTCCTTATGCAAAGTATATGAAAGACATCATCACAAATAAGAGAAAAATACCAGAAGCTGAAATCTCCACTATGCTTCCTAATTATACTTTTAAAGATGGAGTACCTAAAAAACCTGGAGATCCGGGAATACCAACTATACCTTGCTTTATCAAAAATAATTATGTGAAAACTGCTTTGTGTGATTTAGGAGCTGGTGTTAGTGTTATGCCTTTCTCTTTATATAAAAGACTTGACTTGAATAAACTCACACCTATTGAAATATCTTTGCAAATGGCTGACAAATCAACTGCCATACCTATCGGTATCTGTGAGGATGTGCCCATTGTTGTTGCTAATGTTACTATTTTGACTGACTTTGTTATACTTGAGATGCCCGAAGAGGACAACATGTCGATTATCCTTGGTAGACCCTTTTTGAATACCGCAGGGGCTGTTATTGATTGCAATAAAAGCAAGGTCACTCTTCATATTAATGGCAATGAGCATATGGTGCACTTTCCGAAGAAACAATTCCAAGTGAATGGTATTAATGTTATTGAAAAATCTCCGACAATCACTATTGGAAGTTTTCAAATACCTCTACCTACTATCAAAAAGAAATATGTAATGCTTATTGTTGGGGAAATGCATATCCCAATTGAGGTAACTTAGTGATTTACGAAAGTTCTTCGGTTTCATGCTAATCGAAAGTGGTTGTTAATAAGACTTGATCAACCTTATTAATGGATTATTTTTGAACGGTATGAAGTTGATGGATTTAGTAAGCACTACCTTCTGTCCTTACCTTTTGTTATCTGTTTTTATTAGTTAAATAAAATAAAATGTCATGTTTTATCTGTTTTCTGAATTTCCAGTGCAATAAAAAAATGACCCAAAAATAAAAGTTCTTAGAATGCCCTGAAAATTTTATATGATTTTTTAAGAATTTTTGGTGCAAATAATACCACAGGGAGGTGCACCAGGTGGGTACAACCCACCTGGGCGCGCCAGGACCCCCAGGCGCGCCCTGGTGGGTTGTGGTCCCCACGTGGCCCCCCTCACTTATCTCTTTAGCCCACTTCTTCACTCACCTCCAGAAAAAAATCCCCATTGCTCTCTCTCCCATGTTCTTGAGCTCAAACCCGCAGATTTTGATCTTTTTGCTCGAAGCTCCGTTTCCGAAACTGTTTCAGAGGATTGTTGCTTGGTATGTGACTCCACCATTTGTCCAATTAGTTTTTGTTTTAGTGGTTTATACTTTGAATAATTAGCTGCTCTTGGTGCTGCTGTAGATGTGGTTGCATGTTGAATTCTTAGTGTTCTAAGTAGTTTGAATGTTTGCTATGGCCTCTATGCATCCCTATGAGTAGTTGCTATCAATCTTATAAAGTTTTGTGGACAAATTTTTGTCACCCCAAAAATTTTATTTTCAGAAAATTGTGCGCGGACATGAATATATTCATAAAGTTTGGTTCTAAGAAGAACTCCAAGGGTGTCATTGGGGAGTCTTCTGACAATGATCTCCACCCTCGGAGGTTGGCGGAAGTACGGCCGTGCGAATGGCCGCACACCCCGTTCCTGCAAGAGGCTGGAATTTTTGAGGAGTTCACGCAATATATTGCTAATGCTGGCCTCACCGACTTCATCGCAGATGAGTGTGGACAGCACCAAATCCTCACGAATATCTTTGATTTACTTCAAAGCTTTACTTTCTTGCCTAGAAATAATCCTCCTGAAGTGAGCTTTGATTTATATGCTGAAAACCATTAGATACCACTTACTAAATTTTGTGACATATGCTTGATCCCTTCTGATGGGAGTCTGGCTGAGCCTAGGCCGGCTGCGTTTGAGAATTTTTATCGCACTTTGACTATGGGTGATGAGAGAGGGGTGTCAGCCATCACTGTCACTGGCTTACATTTTCCTGTTGTTCATTACTTTGCATATTTTATTACCAAATGCTTGCTTGCTAGGGAGAAGGTGGGTGCACTTAGTTCACCAGACCTTGCTGTTTTACGTCATGCACTTGAGGGCGACAACACGTATAGCTTGGGAGCTATAGTGGCTCGCCGCCTTCATCTTAATAAATCCCAGGGTAAAAAACATGGTGGGATTTTTGCCACTCGTTTGGCGGCTCACTTCGAGGTTGAGATACGCCCTCATGATTACCCTCTGACCAAGGTTTACCTAGACCGTGCAGCCATGGAACACCATCACTCTCTTGCACATGATCGTCCTGATATTGCCATTCCTTATAACCTGGTCTATAGTGTTACAACTCGTGATGTTATTCCATTGCCTGCACCTGCTTTGTTTGATTCTGCTGCCAGGGGCAGATATAAGATTATGCATGCAGACATCATCGCCTATTGAAATGCTCACGCTGCTGTAGAGGTTGCACAGGTACCTCAGTAGTGGGATGAGTGGATGTCTGCTCCTCAGGATCACTATTATCATCCAGGCTACTGATCGACTACCAAGTTAGACCAAAAGCCTAAGCTTAGGGGAGTACGTGTTCTCACCGACATTACACTCATGTTCATATCATTCTACTTGTCGGTGTTCATACTTTTTAATTGTATCATCCATGCTTACATTTATTTTCTTGCTTTCTACTTGTGTGTTTGAAAAACCTTAGAAAAACCAAAAAAATTAGTTGTAGTAATTTACTTTCTATGCATGCTTAGTAATAGCACTAAAAAGAAAATCCAAAAAGATTCCCTTGTTCTTCTTTTGCTTGTTTGGAGCTTTCCTGTGTAAATAGTTTTTCTCGTTTTTGCTTTTTTATTTGCTTGTTGAAGAAAACCAAAACTCCAAAAATATTTCAGTGTGTTTCTCTGAATTTCTTTTCTTTCTATTCGAGTTGTACCAAGGAGAAAACCACGATGAAAATATTGAGTGGCTCTCATATGAATAATTGTTGAACTAACAAAGAGCACATTTTACCTTGTCTTCTCCTGTTGAATAAAATGTTTGCAGATTCCAGCTTAGTCCATGGCACTCTTGCACTATTATTATTTTCATATCATTCGGTCGTGCAAGTGAAAGGCAATAATGACGACATACGATGAACTGGCCGTGGCAAAGAGAAACTGGTATGAACTCGACTTGTTCTGTCTGTGTAAATATGTTCAACCTAGTGTCCAGGCTTCATCCCATTATGATTAAACATGTTTGCAATGACAATTAAAGATTATAGTTTCTCATGCCATGCATAAGTAGCTGGGAGTTGATAATGATTTATCTTGGATATCAACATAGCGTTAAAATGATTGTGATGTAGTATGATGATATGGTATCCTCCTCTAAATGTTCGAGTGGCTTGACTTTGTACATGTTCATGCATGTAGTTGAATCAAAACCAACATAGCCTCTATAATATTTATGTTCATGGTGTTCATATCCTACTCATGCTAGTGTCCAATGTTACTTACGCATAATGCATGGTTATGATCGTTGTTGCTCTCTAGCTGGCCGCTTCTCAATCTTAATTGCTAGTATTCGTCTGTACTAAGTGGGAATTATGCTTGTACATCAAAAACATTGAACCCAAAGTTATTCCAGATGAGTCCACCATATCTACCTATATACGGTATTACCCTCCCGTCCTAAGTAAATTTGCATGTGCCACCTCTAAAAACTTCTACAAAAAATTATCCGTTTTGTGTGCCTGGATCGTTCATGGAACGACAGGAGGTGGTCGATATCTTCCGTGCTAAGCAGGTTATTCTCAGGTCGAGTGTTTATTCACTCGCCATCGCACGAGAAAATGGGCATTAATAGGGATGCCCAGTCCCAAACTACAAACATGAAAAAGAGTTCATCTCTGAAATAATCAAACAAAAACTCCCAACGGAGTCAAAACCTTTACTTTTATCGCTTGGGAACCGCCACTAGCGTGCTTAGCATGGAAGATGTTGATAACAGATAGTCGTGAAGTGAATAAGAAGGGTGCATGTCCCAAAATATCATTTATCTCTGTTTTAAAAATTGAGCTCTGACACCTCTGCAAATCACTGCTTCCCTCTGTGAAGGGACTATCTATTTACTTTTATGTTGTGTCACCACCTTCTAAACACAAGCGCCAGAAACTGAGTAGAGCACAACTGTCATGATTTATGCATTGTGTGTAGCTAATGTTGGGTGCATCATGACTGGATATTTTCTACCATGAATTACAATGTTTAGTCGCTGCTTGAACTTTGGAGGTGCTCTGCATTTATGTTTTGCGGTCTCAGAAAGGGCTAGCGAGATACCACTATTGTCATATTATATCATGGTTGTTTTGACAACATGTTGTTGTTTGAGATATCTTATTATTGCTCACTAGCTGATTATGTCATTGATATGAGTCATTATAATCTTTAAGAGTTATTGTTGACATGGTTAGTTATAATGTTGGCTGAAAACCTGGGTGCTGTTTAAGCTTATTTATGCAAACAAGAGCAAAAGAGTTCGTAAAAGTTTTTCTTTCTCACTTTCAGTTTATGAACTGAATGGCTTGAGGAAAAGCAAGGGTTTAAGCTTGGGGGAGTTGATACGTCTCCAATGTATCTACTTTTTCTCACACTTTTCCTCTTGTTTTGGACTCTAATTTGCATGATTTGAATGAAACTAACCCCAGACTGACATTGTTTTCAGTAGAACTACCATGGTGTTGTTTTTGTGTAGAAATAAAAGTTCTCGAAATGTAACGAAACTTTGCGAGGATTTTTTATGTAATAAATGAGAATTTCTAGAGCCAAGATCTACCGGAGAGGGGCCCCTGGGTGGGCACAACCCACCAGGGCACGCCCCCCTCTCCTGGCGCGCCCAGGTGGGTTGTACCCACTCGGTGGCCCCGCAGACGACCCCCCGATACTATAAAATCACATATTTCCAAAAAAAGGAGATAAAGAATTATTGCGATCCACGAGATGGAGCCGCCGCCAAGCCATGTTCTTCCTCCGGAGGGCAGATCTGGAGTCTATTTGGGGCTCCGGAGAGGGGGGTCTTCGTTCTTCGTCATCGCCAACCCATCTCCATCGAATTCCATGATGCTCCCCACCGGGAGTGAGTAATTCCTTCTTAGGCTCGCTGGTCGGTGAGGAGTTGGATGAGATTCATCATGTAATCGAGTTAGTTTTGTTAGGGCTTGATCCCTGGTATCCACTATGTTCTTAAATTGATGTTGCTATGACTTTGCTATGCTTAATGCTTGTCACTTTGGGCCCGGGTGCCATGAACTCAGATCTGAACCGTTTATGAATTCATCATTGTATCCATGTTTTAGATCCGATCTTGCAAGTTATAGTCACCTACTACGCGTTATGATCCGACAACCCCGGAGTGACAACAACCGGACCCACTCTCGGTGATGACCGTAGTTTGAGGAGTTCATGTATTCACTATGTGTTAATGCTTTGTTCCGGTTCTCTATTAAAAGGAGGCCTTAATATCCCTTAGTTTCCAATATGGACCCCGCTGCCATGGGAGGGTAGGACAAAAGATGTCATGCAAGTTCTTTTAATAAAGCACGTATGACTATTTACGGAATACATGCCTACATTATATCGATGAACTGGAGCTAGTGCCGTATCGCCCTAGGTTATAACTGTCACATGATGAATATCATCCAACAAGTCACCGATCCAATGCCTACGAATTTATCTTATATTGTTTCTGCTGCGTTACTACTGCTATCATCACTGTTACACTTGCTACAAAACTACTGCTATCACTGTTACTGTTACTGTTGTTGCTGTCACTGCTATCAAAACTATCAAACTACTTTGCTACTGATTACTTTGCTGCAGATAATTAATCTCCAGGTGTGGTTGAATTGACAACTTAGCTGCTAATACCTTCAAATATTCTTTGGCTCCTCTTGTGTCTAATCTATAAATTTGGGTTAAATACTTTACCCTCGAAAACTGTTGCGATCCCCTATACTTGTGGGTTATCAGCAGTCCGGACGTATGCGGATCGGCGTTGGAGATGCTCTTAGGCCAACTCCAATGCACGACCCCAAATGGTCCAGCCGTTTCCGTTTGGGGGTAAACGAACACAAAGCGCGGCACAACGCATGGGAGCAAACGGACAAATGTATGTTTTTTGTTACAACCTACGCATTTCTGACCCAAATTTGGTTCGCGTTTGTGTCGAAACGGACACCGCATGGACAGGCGGGACGCGCGCTCTTGTCCTCCCTTGGCCCGCCTGTCGGGGACACAACGCGTCCACTTTCCCTCCCTTTTCCAAAAACCCTCCCGCACCCCTCCCCTCCCTCCTCCAAGGCTGGTGCCCCGAGGAAACCCACCAACCAAGCCACCGCCACTGCCCGCCCTGCGATGAAGAAGAGGAAGAAAGAGCAGTCGGAGCTCACACTAGTGGAGGCCGTGTGGCTCGAATTCAAATCGGCCAAGAGGAGGGCCCGACGGACCGTTGCGGCGGAGAAGATAGCCACCGCCGACTACCCCACCGAGGCCGCGGGTGCACAACACAATGCCGCCATCGACTAGAACAATGCCATTCTCGCCAAGGCCACGTAGGCAGCGACGACGCAGGCCCTAGTCATGCTAGGGTTGTGCCGACCGGGCCACCCATTCTCCCAGCTGCTGCATGACCACAACAAGCATAGGCTCGTTGTCCGTTCACCCTCCGCAGTACTAGTCGTCGAGCTCCTCGATAACACCAGAGACGCCTGGTTTTCATGCGCCGCGCAAGCATGCTCAGACCAGGTTCTCCACGTACCCGGACGGCAGCGTGGTCGCGCCGGCCACCCCCGCCAACCCGTTGTTGGTCGCTCATCAAAGATTGTCCCAAGTTCAAAGACCAATATGCCGCTCTAAAGAAGAAAGGACGATCGGCGGCCGTGGCTGGGAATGAAGATGTGCTCATGAGGCCGAGGAGCAAGACCAACTCGAAGCTTAACGAGAAGCGCGATGTGGCATTTATCGCCTTACAAGAAACTTTGCACGACATGATGACTCAAAAGGAAGTGAGGGTTGAGAGGAAGCGCCAAGGAAAGGAGGAGCAAATGAAGATATATTTGGAGCTCCAAACGAAGAAGTTCGACATGGAGGAGGCCGCCAAGAGGAAGAAGCATAACATGGAGGAGGCCATCCAATTGAAGAAGCTCGCGATCGAGGCCACCAATGCCGACACCAAAGCAAAAGAAGTGGCGCTAGCAATCATGAGTGTGGACTTAACCAACATGTCCCCAAAGAGAAGATGTTGGCTCATGAACCGGCAAAAGGAGATGTTCGACCAATACGACATGAACTAGGGGAGGCCTCGGCCGTGGACTATGGCCTTTTTGAAGGCTGGCAAGTGTACCGGCCGCTGGCTTTGTTGTCGGCGAAAGAACTTAGAGTATTGTTCATTTTGAAGGCTGACTAGTGTGTCGGCCGTTGTCTTTGTTGCCGACAAGAGAACTTGGGGGTCATTTATTTTGAAGGCTCGTCAGTGTATTGGGCGCTGTATTTGTTGCCATCGTGAAACCTCGGTGGTTAATCATTTTGTAGGCTGGCATATGTTTGTCGGCCGCTGGCTTTGTTGCCGGCATGAACTATGACCGCTGACATGGACTACAGTCGCGGTGGCAAATTTTCATTTGCAAAAAAATTTTAGGGCGGAAGGATGTGATGCGGCAGCTGAATGGGATGGGCTGGAAGAATCTGAGCGGGAACTCTTCAAATCCAATGCTCCTATTGACAAGGCGCCTAGAGAGGCGGTGGCTGCTCCAGTTTCTGCTCCCCTGGCGCCTTCTGCGGACGGGCTGCTGCACAAGGGGCCCACGGCCACGGTCACTCCCATCTCGGGAGTCTGCTCCAACCTCCTAGGCCGTCTGCTCTCTCCCACCCACTCTGGTATTGAGGATCTGCCTCCTTCTCCCGTGCGTGCTGATGACGTATTCCAGTCCAAGAGAAAGAAGAAATCTACGGTGCAGAAATATTCTGCGAAGAGCAGGGCTTCCTCGGGTTCCAAACAGTCTATGACGGGCATTTGCCGACGCCTCGACAAGGATCTCGGGTCGGCGTCTCACTCGGGTCCTGCCTCGGCCTCCCCCATGGCTCGTTCGCCTTCGTTCCGGTCGCCTACCTCCATGGCTCGCAGGGGCAGGCGGGTGCACGACGCAGGTGAATCGGTGGTGGCGCGGGCGGAGCGCCGTGCTGCTACTAAGGATCTCCCTCCCCCAGCTAATGCTCATAGTCTGACCCCCCCTTCCCCGATCCAGCTTGATTTACCTTCTCTGTCTGATGATCACCTGTTAAATATCATGTCTGATGTGGGAGTTTCTATTGATCCCGAGCAAGGGCCACCCTCTCTTCTCCTCTCTACTATTAGGGCTAATGAGATGGCTCAGGTTGCCCTAGCTAAGGCCAAAGAGGCCGTTGCCTCTGCGGCTTCGGGTGTTGTGGTTCCTGGGGAGCGGGTCGATGGTCTGGAGGTTGGTAGTGGCCAACCCCAGACCAGTACCTCTAGGAGGGGCATGTCCAAAAGGTCAAAACCCTACGCTGCCCCTAGCAGGTCGACCCTCCGTATCAAAAATTTATCTTATAAATGAAAGCCCTATTCTGGAACATTAGGGGTTTTGGTGCTAGGGAGCGCCGAGACCAAATTAGAGATGTTGTCGTGGTGATAATATCGACATAGTCGGGCTAGTTGAAACTTTTAGAGATTCCTTCTCCCCTAATGAACTTTCTGCGATTGCGGGCATGGACATGTTTGACTGGAATGTCCTACCTTCTTCGGGTCACTCGAGAGGGATTCTAATTGGGTCTAAAAGGGACGTGTTTGACTTTGTGGCTTTTGATCATGGGATCTTTTGGGCAAGTATTGTCGTATATCACAAATCTCTTAACTCTCTGTGGGAATTCATGGTTGTTTATGGCCCAACAGATCACTCACTGACCTCCCTATTTCTGGATGAACTTTCTGCTAAGATTGAGGCTTGTAATATTCCGATAGTCATCGGCAGCGATTTTAACCTACTTCGTACTCCCTCGGACAAGAGTAATTCTAACTTTTCCTGGCCTTTGGCAAATGCTTTCAACGATTTTATTAGCAACTGTGCCATTCGCGAGCTTCCTAGGGTTGGGGCCCGTTTTACCTGGTCAAATCATCAGGCCACCCCGATCAAGTCTGTGCTGGATCGGGTGTTCATCTGCTCCAAGTGGGACTCCCTTTTTCCTCGGGCCTCCCTTCTCGCTAAAGTTAATGTGGGCTCCGATCACACACCACTTCTTCTTGATGCTGGGTTGCAACAATCTAGACCCTCCTCCCGTTTCCAATTTGATGCTTCTTGGCTCCTTGTGGAGGGCTTTGCAGACATGCTGGCTACTAGGATCGTTAACCTCTTGGCTCCCCAGCCTCGCTCCTTTGGCCCTATGGGTGACTGGCATAGATGCTCCTACGAGTTGCGCAAATTTCTTAGGGGTTGGTCTCGTAATCATGCTACAGAGGAACCTAGGGCGAAGGACTCACTGGAATCTCAGATTGAGGATCTCGATCATACGGCTGATTCCTTGGGCCTCTCGGATGCTGGTTGGGCTTTGCGCTATAACCTCAAAGCCGCCTTGATGCAGTTGCATCAACAAGCGGAAGCTTATTGGCGCCAACATGGCACTTTGAACTGGACGTTAAAAGTGGATTCTCCTACTGCCTACTTTTCCATTGCCAATGGTCGTAGAAGACGTTGCTACATTAATAGCTTGATCATTAATGGTGCCCGGTCTTCAGACCAATCCCTAATCCTCTCTCATGTGGTGGAATTCTTCTCTTCTCTATTGGGAGCCAAGCCTACTGCTGGCTTTACTATTTTTCCCTCCCTGTGGGATAATAATATGAAAGTTTCGGTCGAGGAAAATGAGGCCTTAATGATCCCTCTTTCAGATAAGGAAATAAGGGATGTGGTTAATTCTGCCAATCCCAATGCTGCCTCCGGCCCGGATGGGTTCTCGATCCCCTTCTTCAAGAAATTCTGGCCGCAGTTGTGGCAGTTGGTGTGTCATTTATCCAGGGCTTTTGTTTGGGCACTATTGATATATCTCGCCTCAACTACGCAGTGATCACACTGATTCCTAAGGTTAAAGGTGCTGAGCTGATTTCCTAGTTTAGGCCAATTGCGTTGATTAATAACTTTGCGAAGTTTCCGGCTAAACGCTTTGCGACTCGCCTCTCCCCTGTTGCTCATAGAGTTATCAGCCCCTACCAATCTGCCTTCATTAAAGGTCATTTTATTTTAGATGGGATCCTTTGCCTTCATGAAATTGGGCATGACCTAAAATCTCGTAGCTCTAAAGCTGTCATCCTCAAACTGGATTTTGAGAAGGCCTACAACTCGGTCAGTTGGCCTTTTTTCAGAAAGGTTCTTTTAGCGAAAGGCTTCGATGGGGCCTATGTTCACCGGATTATGCAACTGGTCTCGGGGGGCCACACCGCGGTCTCTGTTAATGGTCGTTTTAGCAACTTCTTTGTCAACGGCGGGGGCCTGCGACAGGGTGACCCTACGTCCCCCGTTCTGATCAACTCCGTCGCCGACGCTTTCTCCCGCATCTTATCTAGGGCGGCCCATCACGGTCATATTTCTCCGGTAGTTTCTCGTCTAATTCCGGAGGGTGTTACCCATTTACAATATGCTGATGACACCATCATTATGGTGGAATTGAATGATGCTTGCATTGCCCACCTCAAGTTCATCCTCCTCTACTTGGAGGCTGTTTCGGGGTTGAAAATCAACTTTTCTAAGAGTGAGGTTATTGTGAGTGGCGTTGATGATATTGAGGCTTTGAAGGTGGCCCGGCTTCTCAATTGTAACCTTGGTTCCTTCCCCTTTAAATACATGGGCCTTCCCATTTCGCCAGACTTGCTTCACTGATAACCCACAAGTATAGGGGATCGCAACAGTTTTCGAGGGTAGAGTATTCAACCCAAATTTATTGATTCGACACAAGGGGAGCCAAAGAATATTCTCAAGTATTAGCAGCTGAGTTGTCAATTCAACCACACCTAGATAACTTAATATCTGCAGCAAAGTATTTAGTAGCAAAGTAATATGGAAGTAACGGTAACGGTGGCAAAAGTAACAGTGATAGTTTTGTAGTGATTGTAATAGTGGCAACGGAAAAGTAAATAAGCGAAGAACAATATGTGAAAAGCTCGTAGGCATTGGATCGGTGATGGAGAATTATGCCGGATGCGATTATTCATGCAACAGTTATAACATAGGGTGACACGGAACTAGCTCCAATTCATCAATGTAATGTAGGCATGTATTCCGAATATAGTCATACGTGCTTATGGAAAAGAACTTGCATGACATCTTTTGTCCTACCCTCCGGTGGCAGTGGGGTCCTGTTGGAAACTAAGGGATATTAAGGCCTCCTTTTAATAGAGTACTGGACCAAAGCATTAACAGATAGTGAATACATGAACTCCTCAAACTACGGTCATCACCGGGAGTGGTCAGGATTATTGTAACTTCGGGGTTGCCGGATCATAACACATAGTAGGTGACTATAGACTTGCAAGATAGGATCAAGAACTCACATATATTCATGAAAACGTAATAGGTTCAGATGTGAAATCATGGCACTCGGGCCCTAGTGACAAGCATTAAGCATAGCAAAGTCATAGCAACATCAATCTCAGAACATAGTGGATACTAGGGATCAAACCCTAACAAAACTAACTCGATTACATGATAAATCTCATCCAACCCATCACCGTCCAGCAAGCCTACGATGGAATTACTCACGCACGGCAGTGAGCATCATGAAATTGGTGATGGAGGATGGTTGATGATGACGATGGCGATGGATTCCCCTCTCCGAAGCCCCGAACGGACTCCAGATCAGCCCTCCCAAGAGAGATTAGGGCTTGGCGGCGGCTCCGTATCGTAAAACGTGATGAATCCTTCTTTCTGATTTTTTTCTCCTTGAATGTGAATATATAGAGTTGGAGTTGAGGTCGGTGGAGCACCAGGGGGCCCACGAGGCAGGGGGCGCGCCCAGGGGGTAGGCGCGCCCCCACCCTCATGGACAGGGTGTGGGCCCCCTGGCCTTGATTCTTTCGCCAGTATTTTTTATTAATTCCAAAAATAATCTCCGTTGATTTTCAGGTCATTCCGAGAACTTCTATTTCTGCACAAAAATAACACCATGGCAATTCTGCTGAAAACAGCGTCAGTCCGGGTTAGTTCCATTCAAATCATGCAAGCTAGAGTCCAAAACAAGGGCAACAGTGTTTGGAAAAGTAGATACGACGGAGACGTATCAACTCCCCCAAGCTTAAACATTTGCTTGTCCTCAAGTAATTCAGTTGATAAAGTGAAAGTGATAAAGAAAAACTTTTACAAACTCTGTTTCCTCTTGTTGTTGTAAATATGTAAAGCCAGCATTCAAGTTTTCAGCAAAGATTATGAACTAACCATATTCACAATAACATTTAGGTCTCATGTTTACTCATGTCAATGGCATAATCAACTAGCGAGCAATAATAATAAATCTCGGATGACAACACTTTCTCAAAACAATCATGATATGATATAACAAGATGGTATCTCGCTAGCCCTTTCTGAGACCGCAAAACATAAATGCAGAGCACCTTTAAAGATCAAGGACTGACTAAACATTGTAATTCATGGTAAAAGAGATCCAGTCATAGTCATACTCAATATAAATTAAAAGTAATGGAGGCAAATGACAGCGGTGCTCTCCAGCTGGTGCTTTTTAATAAGAGGGTGATGACTCAACATAAAAGTAAATGTATAGGCCCCTCGCAGAGGGAAGCAGGGATTTGTAGAGGTGCCAGAGCTCGATTTTGAAATATAGATAAATAATATTTTGAGCAGCATACTTTCATTGTCAACATAACATCCGAGAGATCTCGATATCTTCCATTCTACACACATTATAGGTGGTTCCCAAACAGAATGGTAAAGTTTATACCCCCCCCCCCACCAACAAGCATCAATCCATGGCTTGCTCGAAACAACGAGTGACTCCAACTAACAAGAGTCCCGGGGGAGTTTTGTTTGCAATTATTTCGATTTGATTTGCATAAAGCATGGGACTGGGCATCCCGGTGACCAGCCATTTTCTCGTGAGTGAGGAGCGGAGTCCACTCCTCTTGAGAATAACCCGCCTAGCATGGAAGATACAGACAGCCCTAGTTGATACATGAGCTATTCGAGTATACAAAACTGCATTTCATTTGAAGGTTTAGAGTTTGGCACATGCAAATTTACTTGGAACGGCAGGTAGATACCACATATATAGGAAGGTATAGTGGACTCATATGGAATAACTTTGGGGTTTATGAAAGTGGATGCACAAGCAGTATTCCCGCTTAGTACAAGTGAAGGCTAGAAAAAGACTGGGGAGCGACCAACTAGAGAGCGACAACAGTCATGAACATGCATTAAAATTAATAAATATTGAGTGCAAGCATGAGTAGGATATAATCCACCATGAACATAAATATTGTGGAGGCTATGTTGATTTTGTTTCAACTACATGCGTGAACATGTGCCAAGTCAAGTCACTCGAATCATTCAAAGGAGGATACCACCCTATCATACCACATCACAACCATTTTAATAGCATGTTGGCACGCAAGGTAAACCAGTATAAACTCCTAGCTAATTAAGCATGGCATAAGCAACTATATTCTCTAATTGTCATTGCAAACATGTTTATTCATAATAGACTGAATCAGGAAGGATGAACTAATCATATTTACAAAAACAAGAGAGGTCGAGTCCGTACCAGCTTCTCTCGTCTCAATCAGTCCATCATATATCGTCATTATTGCCTTTCACTTGCACGACCGAACGATGTGAATAATAATAATAGTGCACATGCATTGGACTAAGCTGGAATCTGCAAGCATATGATACAAAGGAGAAAACAAGGTAATATGGGCTCTCGGTTAAATCAACAATAATGCATATAAGAGCCACTTCAACATTTTTATTATGGTCTTCTCCTCTCGACCACCAAAGAAAAGAAAAGAAATAAAACTATTTACACGGGAAAGCTCCCAACAAGCAAAGGAAGAACGAGAAATCTTTTTGGGTTTTCTTTTAATTATTACTACTACAAGCAAGGAAAGTAAACTAGCATGGATATTACAATGAAAAAGTATGAGCACCGACAACTAGCATGAGTGTGTGAGCATGAATGTAATGTCGGTGAGAAATACGTACTCCCCCAAGCCTAGCTTTTGGCCTAAGTTGGTCTATGGCCACGGCTGGCCCGGCGGATATCCAAAGTTATAGTTGGGGTCGTACTGAGATGCAGCAGCTATTGCCTCATGAGCTGCTGCTTGGAGGCGGGCTGTCTCCATCCTCCTCTTATATTCGTTCGCCTCCTCCCTGGTTATAATAAATCTCCCTTTTGTCTGAAAGTCAAAGAAAGTAGGAGCACGGAGAGCAACATGGAAAATGCGGCGCCTTTCAAACATTAGTCGGTACTGGAGAGGTTGTTCGTTCCTCTCAATAAACTGGTGGCGAACCATAGCCTCATATCCTAGATAAGTGGGAGGCAATTCCATATCATTTTCTTGTATGGGTATCTCAAGAAAATTAGCCACACGGGTTGCATAAATTCCCCCAAAAAAGTCTCCACTTAAAGCATTGTTATGCAACCTCCGTGCAACAATAGCCCCCAAGTTATATTGTTTATCTCCTAAAACAACACTTCTAAGAACACTAAGATCAGGGATACACATGTGACATGCTTCATCCTTACCATTTATGCACCTACCTATGAAGAGAGCAAAATAATGTATAGCAGGAAAATGAATGCTCCCTATGGTAGCTTGTGTTACATCTCTAGATTCCCCCACTGTAATACTAGCAAGAAAATCTCTAAACTCAGATTTGCGAGGTTCGCTAATACTACCCCATTGTGGAAGTTTGCAAGCAGTACTAAAATCCTCTAAGTCCATAGTGTAAGATTGGCCATAGATATCAAATAGGACAGTGTGAGAATTACGTGAAGATGAAAATTTGAACCTTCTCACAAAGGAATCAGTTAGGTGATAGTATTGAGGGCACTTATCTAGCATGAAGCCCTCGAGTTCTGCATTACGCACATATGCGTCAAATTCCTCTTTAATTCCTGCTTGGACCATGAAATCTTCTGACGGCCATTCACAAGGCCACACTTGAGCGTCCCTCGGTGGTTCATCGTCCGCATCGCATATTGCGGGCCTGGGTCCTTGCTTCCTTGAAGAACCACCTTGATACATTTTCCTAAACATATTTCTTCCTCTGAAAAATTTCTGAAATTTTTAGTAACTCAAAATAAAAGTGAACCAAACTCAACAAAATTGATAGCAACTACTCCCACAAGTGCCTAGAGACTATATCATGCATTAGAACTACTTGGGACCATAAAAATTTGACATGCAAGCTCAAGAACAGGGTCACCTAGGCAGCAAAAATTTGCAATGAATAAAGCACTACAACAAAAACTAATTGGAACATTGGAGGAGTCACATACCAAAGAACAATCCCCTAAAGCAGTTTTGTGAGTGGAGCTTTGAGCTAGGAGATCGAAAATCGCAGCAAAATGAGCTACAACTCGTGCTTGAGCTGGTTGGTGATTTTTTTGGGAGGAAGAAGGAGTGTGTGGTGGCTGAAATAAGTGGAGGGGAGCCACCATGGGCCCATGAGGCAGGGGGCGCCCAGGGGGGTGGGCGCACCCTGGACCCTCGTGGCCAGGTGCTTGCTCCCCCTGATGTGTTCTCAGTGCCAGAAATTCTCAAATATTCTAGAAAAAAACATATTTCATTTTCGGGGAATTTGGAGAACTTTTATTTTCGGAGTATTTTTTTATTGCACGGATAATTCAGAAAACAGACAGAAAATACTATTTTTGCTTTATTTAATCTAAATAACAGAAAGTAAAAGAAGGGTACAGAAGATTGTGCTTTCTAACTTCATCCATCTCATGCTCATCAAAAGGAATCTACTAACAAGGTTGATCAAGTCTTGTTAACAAACTCATTCCGAATAACATGGAACCGGAGAAATTTTGAATAACACTATGTTACCTCAACGGGGATATGCACATCCCCAACAATAAGAATATCATATCTCTTTGTGACAGTAGGAAGAGGAAATTCAAAACCTCCAATAGTAATCGATGGAATTTTCCCAATAGAATTGATACTGTGGACTTGAGGTTGTTTCCTTGGAAAGTGTACCGTATGCTCATTACCGTTAACATGAAAAGTGACATTGCCTTTGTTGCAATCAATAACAGCCCATGCAGTATTCAAAAATGGTCTTCCAAGAATAATAGACATACTATCGTCCTCGGGAATATCAAGAATAACAAAGTCTGTTAAAATAGTAACGTTTGCAACTACAACAGGCACATCCTCACAAAACCGACAGGTATAGCAGTTGATTTATCATCCATTTGCAAAGATATTTCAGTAGGTGTCAACTTATTCAAATAAGGTCTATGATATAAAGATAGAGGCATAACACTAACACCGGCTCCAAGATCACATAAAGCAGTTCTAACATAGTTTCTTTTAATGGAGCATGGTATAGTTGGTACTCCTGGATCTCCAAGTTTCTTAGGTATTCCACTCTTAAAAGTATAATTAGCAAGCATGGTGGAAATTTCAGCTTCCGGTATCTTTCTCTTATTAGTAACAATATCTTTCATATACTTAGCATAAGGATTCATTTTAAGCATATCAGTCAAACGCATACGCAAGAAGATAGGTCTAATCATTTCAGCAAAGCGCTCAAAATCCTCATCGTTCTTTTTCTTGGATGGTTTTGGAGGAAAAGGCATGGGTTTCTGAACCCATGGTTCTCTTTCTTTACTGTGCTTCCTAGCAACAAAGTCTCTCTTGTCATAACATTGATTCTTTGATTGTGGGTTATCAAGATCAACAGCAGGTTCAATCTCTACATCATTGTCATTGCTAGGTTGAGCATCAACATGAACATCATCATTAACATTATCACTAGGTTCATGTTCATCACCAGATTGTGTTTCAGCATCAGAAATAGAAATATCATTGGGATTCTCAGGTGTGTCAGCAACAGGTTCACTAGAAGCATGCAAAGTCCTATCATTTTTCTTTTTCTTCTTCTTAGAAGGACTAGGTGTAACATTATTTCTCTGAGAATCCTGCTCAATTCTCTTGGGGTGACCCTCGGGATACAAAGGTTCCTGAGTCACTTTACCCCCTCTAGTTGCAACTCTAACGGCAAAGTCATTATTCTTACTATCAATTCATTGAGCAAATCATTCTGAGCTTTAAGTACTTGTTCTACTTGAGTGGTAACCATGGAGGCATGTTTACTAATGAGTTTAAGTTCACCTTTAACTATAGACATATAATCACCCAAGTGTTCAATCATATAAGCATTGCATTTCAATTGTCTACCAAAATAAGCATTAAAATCTTCTTGCTTAACCATAAAGTTATCAAACTCATCCAAACATTGGCTAGCAAACTTAGCAGGAGGGATTTCAGCTTTATCATATCTATAGAGAGAGTTTACCTTTACTACCTGTGTCGGGTTATCAAGACCGTGTGTTTCTTCAATAGGTGATGAATTAAGACCATGTATTTCTTCAATAGGAGGTAAATTCTTAACATCTTCAGCTTTTATACCTTTTTCTTTCATAGATTTCTTCGCCTCTTGCATATCTTCAGGACTAAGAAATAGAATAGCCCTTTTCTTCGGAGTTGGCTTAGGAGTTGGTTCAGGAAGTGTCCAATTATTTTCATTAGTCAACATATTATTCAATAAAATTTCAGCTTGATCAACTGTTCTTTCCCTGAAAACACAACCAACACAACTATCCAGGTGGCCTCTGGAAGCATCGGTTAGTCCATTATAAAAGATATCAAGTATTTCATTTTTCTTGAGAGGATGATCAGGCAAAGCATTAAGTAATTGGAGATGCCTCCCCCAAGCTTGTGGGAGACTCTCTTCTTCAATTTGCACAAAATTATATATTTCCCTTAAAGCAGCTTGTTTCTTATGACCAGGGAAATATTTAGCAGAGAAGTAATAAATCACATCCTGGGGACTACGCACACAACCAGGATCAAGAGAATTAAACCATATCTTAGCATCACCCTTTAATGAGAACGGAAATAATTTAAGGATATAATAGTAGCGAGTTTTCTCACCATTAGTGAACAGGGTAGCTATATCATTTAATTTAGTAAGATGTGCCACAACAGTTTCAGATTCATAGCCATAAAAAGGATCAGATTCAACCAAAGTAATTATATCAGGATCAACAGAGAATTCATAATCTTTATCAGTAAAGCAGATAGGTGAAGTAGCATAAGCAGGATCATATTTCATTCTAGCATTCAGAGATTTTTCTTTCAGCTTAGCTAATAATTTCTTAAGATCACTCCTATCATTGCAAGCAAGAAAGTCTCTAGCAGTTTCTTCATCCATAACATAACCCTCAGGCACAACAGGCAATTCATATCTAGGGGGAGAATCTTCATCATCACTTTCATCAATATTACCAGTTTCAATAATTTCATTCTCTCTAGCCCTAGCAAGTTGTTCATCAAGAAATTCACCAAGTGGCACAGTAGTATCAAGCATAGAAGTAGTTTCATCATAAGTATCATCCATAGCAGAAGTGGCATCATCAATAACATGCGACATATCAGAATTAATAGCAGAAGCAGGTTTAGGTGTCGCAAGCTTACTCAAAACAGAAGGTGAATCAAGTGCAGAGCTAGATGGCAGTTCCTTACCTCCCCTCATAGTTGAGGGAAAAATCTTAGTTCTTTCGTCTTTCAAGTTCTTCATAGTGACCAGCAGATATAAATCCCAAGTGACTCAAAGAATAGAGCCATGCTCCCCGGCAACGGCGCCAGAAAATAGTCTTGATAACCCACAAGTATAGGGGATCGCAACAGTTTTCGAGGGTAGAGTATTCAACCCAAATTTATTGATTTGACACAAGGGGAGCCAAAGAATATTCTCAAGTATTAGCAGCTGAGTTGTCAATTCAACCACACCTGGATAACTTATATCTGCAGCAAAGTATTTAGTAGCAAAGTAATATGGAAGTAACGGTAACGGTGGCAAAAGTAACAGTGATAGTTTTGTAGTGATTGTAACAGTGGCATCAGAAAAGTAAATAAGCGAAGAACAATATGTGAAAAGCTCGTAGGCATTGGATCGGTGATGGAGAATTATGCCAGATGCGATTATTCATGCAATAGTTATAACATAGGGTGACACAGAACTAGCTCCAATTCATCAATGTAATGTAGGCATGTATTCCGAACATAGTCATACGTGCTTATGGAAAAGAACTTGCATGACATCTTTTGTCCTGCCCTCCCGTGGCAGCGTGGTCCTTTTGGAAACTAAGGGATATTAAGGCCTCCTTTTAATAGAGTACCGAACCAAAGCATTAACACATAGTGAATACATGAACTCCTCAAACTACGGTCATCACCGGGAGTGGTCCCGATTATTGTCACCTCGGGGTTGCCGGATCATAACACATAGTAGGTGACTATAGACTTGCAAGATAGGATCAAGAACTCACATATATTCATGAAAACATAATAGGTTTAGATCTGAAATCATGGCACTCGGGCCCTAGTGACAAGCATTAAGCATAGCAAAGTCATAGCAACATCAATCTCAGAACATAGTGGATACTAGGGATCAAACCCTAACAAAACTAACTCGATTACATGATAAATCTCATCCAACCCATCACCGTCCAGCAAGCCTACGATGGAATTGTTGGAAATATGCCCTAGAGGCAGTCATAAATTGGTTATTATTATATTTCCTTGTTCATGATAATCGTTTATTATCCATGCTAGAATTGTATTGATAGGAAACTCAGATACATGTGTGGATACATAGACAACACCATGTCCCTAGTAAGCCTCTAGTTGACTAGCTCGTTGATCAATAGATGGTTACGGTTTCCTGACCATGGACATTGGATGTCGTTGATAACGGGATCACATCATTAGGAGAATGATGTGATGGACAAGACCCAATCCTAAGCATAGCATAAAAGATCGTGTAGTTCGTTTGCTAGAGCTTTTCCCATGTCAAGTATCTTTTCCTTAGACCATGAGATCGTGTAACTCCCGGATGACGTAGGAGTGCTTTGGGTGTACCCAACGTCACAACGTAACTGGGTGACTATAAAGGTACACTACGGGTATCTGTGAAAGTGTCTGTTGGGTTGACACGGATCGAGATTGGGATTTGTCACTCCGTATGACGGAGAGGTATCTCTGGGCCCACTCGGTAATGCATCATCATAATGAGCTCAATGTGACTAAGGAGTTAGCCACGGGATCATGCATTACGGTACGAGTAAAGTGACTTGCCGGTAACGAGATTGAACAAGGTATTGGGATACCAACGATCAAATCTCGGGCAAGTAACGTACCGATTGACAAAGGGAATTGAATACGGGATTGATTGAATCCTCGACATCGTGGTTCATCCGATGAGATCATCGTGGAACATGTGGGAGCCAACATGGGTATCCAGATCCCGCTGTTGGTTATTGACCGGAGAGGCGTCTCGGTCATGTCTGCATGTCTCCCGAACCCGTAAGGTCTACACACTTAAGGTTCGGTGACGCTAGGGTTGTAGAGATATGAGTATGCGGAAACCCGAAAGTTGTTCGGAGTCCCGGATGAGATCCCGGATGTCACGAGGAGTTCCGGAATGGTCCGGAGGTGAAGAATTATATATAGGAAGTCAAGTTTCGGCCACCGGGAAAGTTTCGGGGGTCACCGGTATTGTACCGGGACCACCGGAAGGGTCTCGGGGGTCCACCGGGTGGGGCCACCTATCCCGGAGGGCCCCATGTTCATGCCAAAAGATATAAGATAGTAATGATAGTACCACATACTTGTGGCACTGCCACTTGAGTCATATTGGTATAAAACGCATGAAGAAGCTCCATGTAGATGGATCTTTGGACTCACTCGTTTTTGAAAAGATTGAGACATGCGAACCATGTCTATTGGTATATATGCATAAAGAAACTCCATGCACATGGATCGTTTGGACTCACTTGATTTTGAATCACTTGAGACATGCAAATCATACCACATGGGCAAGATGACTGAAAGGCCTCGTTTTCAGTAAGATGGAACAAGAGAGCAACTTGTTGGAAGTAATACATTTGATGTGTGCAGTCCAATGAGTGCTGAGGCACGCAGTGGATATCGATATGTTCTTACTTCACAGATGATTTGAGTAGATGCTGAGAATATTTACTTGATGAAACACAAGTCTGAATTATTGAAAGGTTCAAGTAATTTCAGAGTGAAGTTGAAGATCGTCATGACAAGAGGATAAAATGTCTATGATATGATCATAGAGATATCTGAGTTACGAGTTTGGCGCACAATTAAGACATTGTGGAAAGTGTTTCACAATTAATACCGCCTGGAACACCACAGTCTGATGGTGTGTCCGAACATCATAACTGCACCCTATTGGATATGGTGCATACCATGATGTCTCTTATCGAATTACCACTATCGTTTATGGGTTAGGCATTAGAGACAACTGCATTCACTTTAAAAGGGGCACCACGCAATTCCGTTGAGACGACACCGTTTAGAGAAACCTAAGTTGTCGTTTCTTAAAAGTTTGGGGCTGCGATGCTTATGTGAAAAAGTTTCAAGCTGATAAGCTCGAACCCAAAGCGGATAAATGCATCTTCATAGAATACCCAAAACAGTTGGGTATACCTCCTATTTCAGATCTGGAAGCAAAAGTAATTGCTTCTAGAAACAGGTCCTTTCTCGAGAAAAAGTTTCTCTCGAAAGAATTGAGTGGGAGGATGGTGGAGACTTGATAAGGTTATTGAACCGTCACTTCAACTAGTGTGTAGCAGGGCACAGGAAGTTGTTCATGTGGCACCTACACCAATTGAAGTGGAAGCTTATGATAGTGATCATGAAACTTCAGATCAAGTCACTACCAAACCTCGTAGGACGACGAGGATGCGTACTACTTCAGAGTAATGCGTGATCCTGTCTTGGAAGTCATGTCGCTAGACAACAATGAACCTACGAGCTATGGAGAAGCGATGGTGGGCCCATATTCCGATAAATGGTTAGAAGCCATGAAATCCGAGATAGGATCCATGTATCAGAACAAAGCATGGACTTTGGTGAACTTGCCCGATGATCGGCAAGCCATTGAGATAAATGGATCTTTAAGAAGAAGACGGACGTGGACGGTAAGGTTACCGTCTATGAAGCTCGACTTGTGGCAAAGAGTATTTTCACAAGTTCAAGGAGTTGACTACGATGAGATTCTCTCATCCGTAGCGATGCTTAAGTCCGTCGGAATCATGTTAGCATTAGCTGCATTTATGAAATCTGGCAGATGGATGTCAAAACAAGTTTCCTTAGCAGTTTTCGTAAGGAAAGGTTGTATGTGATACAATCAGAAAGGTTTTGTCGATCCTAAGGATGCTAAAAGGTATGCTAGCTCCAGCAATCCTTCCATGGACTAGAGCAAGCATCTCGGAGTCAGAATATATGCTTTGATGGAGTGATCAAAGTTATTGGGTTTATACAAAGTTTGTTAGAAACTTGTATTTACAATAAAGTGAGTGGGAGCGCTACAACATTTCTGATAAGTATATGTGAATGACATATTGTTGATCTGAAATGATGTAGAATTTCTGGAAAGCATAAAGGGTTGTTTGAAAGGAGTTTTTCAAAGGAAGACCTGGATAAAGCTGCTTACATATTGGGCATCAAGATCTATAGAGATAGATCAAGACGTCTAATGATACTTTCAAAGAACGCACACCTTGACATGATTTTGAAAGAGTTCAAAATAGATCAGCAAAGAAGGAGTTCTTGGCTGTGTTACAAGGTGTGAGTATTGAGTAAGACTCAAGACCTGACCACAGCAGAAGAGAGAGAAAGGACGAAGGTCGTCCCCTATGCTTTAGACGTAGGCTCTACAGTATGCTATGCTGTGTACCGAACATGAAGTGTGCCTTGCCATGAGTTGGTCAAGGGGTACAATAGTGATCCGGGAATGGATCACATGACAGCGGTCGAACTTATCCTTAGTATTTAGTGGACTAAGGAATTTTCTCGATTATGGAGGTGAAAAGGAGTTCGTCGTAAAGGGTTACGTCGATGCGAACTTTGACACTAATCCGGATGACTCTGAGTAGTAAACCGGATTCGTATAGTAGAGCAGTTATTTGAAATGGCTCCAAGTAGCGCGTGGTAGCATCCACAAGATGACATAGATATTCGTAAAGCACACACGGATCTAAAAGGTTCAGACCCGTTGACTAATAACCTCTCTCACAAGCATAACATGATTAAACCAGAACTCATTGAGTGGTGATCACATAGTGATGTGAACTAGATTGTTGACTCTAGTAAACTCTTTGGATGTTGGTCACATGGTGATGTGACCTGTGAGTGTTAATCACATGGTGATGTGAACTAGATTATTGACTCTAGTGCAAGTGGGAGACTGTTGGAAATATGCCCTAGAGGCAATAATAAATTGGTTATTATTATATTTCCTTGTTCATGATAATCGTTTATTATCCATGCTAGAATTGTATTGATAGGAAACTCAGATACATGTGTGGATACATAGACAACACCATGTCCCTAGTAAGCCTCTAGTTGACTAGCTCGTTGATCAATAGATGGTTACGGTTTCCTGACCATGGACATTGGATGTCGTTGATAACGGGATCACATCATTATGAGAATGATGTGATGGACAAGACCCAATCCTAAGCATAGCATAAAAGATCGTGTAGTTCGTTTGCTAGAGCTTTTCCCATGTCAAGTATCTTTTCCTTAGACCATGAGATCGTGTAACTCCCGGATGCCGTAGGAGTGCTTTGGGTGTACCCAACGTCACAATGTAACTGGGTGACTATAAAGGTACACTACGGGTATCTCTGAAAGTGTCTGTTGGGTTGACATGGATCGGGACTGGGATTTGTCACTCCGTATGACGGAGAGGTATCTCTGGGCCCACTCGGTAATGCATCATCATAATGAGCTCAATG
This sequence comes from Triticum aestivum, assembly GCF_018294505.1. Classification (NCBI taxonomy): domain Eukaryota; kingdom Viridiplantae; phylum Streptophyta; class Magnoliopsida; order Poales; family Poaceae; genus Triticum; species Triticum aestivum. Next base: position 133,752,521 of record NC_057814.1, on the reverse strand, counting down.
TGACTAAGGAGTTAGCCACGGGATCATGCATTACGGTACGAGTAAAGTGACTTGCCGGTAAAGAGATTGAACAAGGTATTGGGATACCGACGATCGAATCTCGGGCAAGTAACGTACCGATTGACAAAGGGAATTGAATACGGGATTGATTGAATCCTCGACATCGTGGTTCATCCGATGAGATCATCGTGGAACATGTGGGAGCCAACATGGGTATCCAGATCCCGCTGTTGGTTATTGACCGGAGAGGCGTCTCGGTCATGTCTGCATGTCTCCCGAACCCGTAGGGTCTACACACTTAAGGTTCAGTGACGCTAGGGTTGTAGAGATATGAGTATGCGGAAACCCGAAAGTTGTTCGGAGTCCCGGATGAGATCCCGGACGTCACGAGGAGTTCCGGAATGGTCCGGAGGTGAAGAATTATATATAGGAAGTCAAGTTTCGGCCACCGGGAAAGTTTCGGGGGTCACCGGTATTGTACCGGGACCACCGGAAGGGTCCCGGGGGTCCACCGGGTGGGGCCACCTATCCCGGAGGGCCCCATGGGCTGAAGTGGGAGGGGAACCAGCCCCTAGTGGGCTGGGGCGCCCCCCCATGGGCCTCCCCCTGCGCCTAGGGTTGGCAACCCTAGGGGTGGGGGCGCCCCACCTGACTTGGGGGGCAAGTTTCCCCCCTGGCCGCCGCCCCCCCTTGTAGATGGGATCCAGGGCTGGCGCCCCCCCAGGGGGCCTATATATAGTGGGGGGAGGGAGGGCAGCAGTATGACAGCCCCTGGCGCCTCCCTCTCCCCCTGCAACACCTCTCCCTCTCGCAGAAGCTTGGCGAAGCCCTGCCGAGATCCCGCTACATCCACCACCACACCGTCGTGCTGCTGGATCTCCATCAACCTCTCCTTCCCCCTTGCTGGATCAAGAAGGAGGAGACATCGCTGCTCCGTACGTGTGTTGAACGCGGAGGTGTCGTCCGTTCGGCACTCGGTCATCGGTGATTTGGATCACGGCGAGTACGACTCCATCAACCCCGTTCATTGGAACGCTTCCGCTCGCGATCTACAAGGGTATGTAGATGCACTCCTTTCCCCTCGTTGCTAGTATACTCCATAGATGGATCTTGGTGATGCGTAGGAAATTTTAAAATTCTGCTACGATCCCCAACAGGAATTACTCACGCACGGCGGTGAGCATCATGAAATTGGTGATGGAGGATGGTTGATGATGACGATGGCGACGGATTCCCCTCTCCGGAGCCCCGAACGGACTCCAGATCAGCCCTCCCGGGAGAGATTAGGGCTTGGCGGTGGCTCCGTATCGTAAAACGCGATGAATCATTCTTTTTGATTTTTTTCTCCCCGAACGTGAATATATAGAGTTGGAGTTGAGGTCGGTGGAGCACTAGGGGGCCCACGAGGCAGGGGGTGCGCCCAGGGGGGTAGGCGCGCTCCCACCCTCGTGGACAGGGTGTGGGCCCCCTAGCCTTGATTCTTTCGCCGGTATTTTTTATTAATTCCAAAAATAATCTCCGTTGATTTTCAGGTCATTTCGAGAACTTTTATTTCTGCACAAAAATAACACCATGACAATTCTGCTGAAAACAGCGTCAGTCCGGGTTAGTTCCATTCAAATCATGCAAGTTAGAGTCCAAAACAAGGGTAAAAGTGTTTGGAAAAGTAGATACGGCGGAGACGTACCGTTCACTCAAAAGACTTTGCCCCTGCTGTCTCTAAGGTGGGTAATAGGGTTCTCCTCTGGCGTGGCAGGTACAACACTAATGCCGGGAAAGTCGCTTTGATCAATGCCTGCTTATCCTACCTTCCTATGTTTCTAATGGGCTTTTACCTTCTCTCGGCTGGGGCCCATGCAGGTTTTGACAAGCATAGAGGTGCGGTTTATTCGAATGCAGCAGATAACAGGCGAAAATACAGGCTTGTTAAGTTGCAACTCATGTGTAGGCGAAAGAACCTTAGGGGGTTGGGCATCATTAATACTTTCGTCATGAATAAATGCCTGTTGATCAAATGGTGGTGGAAAATCATGTCTAGTGGGGCCGGTTCTTTATGGTATGCTATCCTTAAAGCAAAGTATTTCCCCCACTCTAGCCTGATGTTTGCGGGGGCTCGGCGTGGATCGCAATTCTGGAAAGATCTTATTAGAGTCCGACCTCTTTTCCTTGAGCATGTTCAGTTCATAGTAGGAGATGGTTCCTCGGTTCGTTTTTGGCTTGACTGGTGGTGCGGAGACTCACCTCTCTCTGTGAGCTTCCCTACCCTTTTCTCTTACTGTTCTGACCCGAATATCTCCATCGCGTAGCTGTCGGCTAATAATTGGGACCTGGCCTTTCATCGTTCCCTTTCTCATGAAGAGTTGGAAGATCGGCAAAGTCTCTCTGCCTTATTCCCCACGCTCTCGGAGGCTTCGGATTCGGTGGTTTGGCCTCTCACCGCTTCGGGTCGTTTCTCGGTCAAGTCTTTGTATTCTAAACTTATTGGCGGTGCTCCTACTAATAGATTTTCTAGTATTTGGCGGTCCCGTGTGCCTCCGAAAATCAAAGTCTTCCTCTGGCAAACCTCCAGAGGGCGTCTCCCTGATGCCGATCAAATCCGCAAGAGGAATGGCCCAGGCTCGGAATTTTGTGCTCTTTGTGGTGTTGTGGAAAACACGAATCATATTTTCTTCCACTGTGTGCTTGCTAAGCTTGTTTGGAGCTGCGTCAGATCCTGGCTCCAGATCACTTGGGATCCCTCCTCCTTTAATGACCTGAGAGGTCTTGCCAATTCTTTGGCTGGCGTGACAAAAAGGGTTTTCTGGGTTGGCCTGGGTGCCATTTGTTGGTCGCTATGGACTACTAGAAATAAATTTACGACCGAACATGTTTTTCCTACTAAACCTGCTGACTGTTTATTTAAATCATGTATCTTCTTGCAGCAGAGGAGATTATTGACTAAGCCGGAGGACCGGGAGCTCTTGATCTTCACATTTCTAAAGTTCGGGCCTCGGCGTCGTCTCTCTCTGGGCAGGATCTTGGTGTCTAGACCTACGCGTTTTGGAGTTTCTTCGCTGGCTTCATCTTTCGTACTTTCTCCGGCCTGCGTGCCGTGTTTGGCAGGGTGCCATGTATCCGTCGTACTTTTCCAGATCGTCTATGCGTGCCCGCGTTTGGGTGAACTTGTTGTTTCGTCCTCGTTGATGTTGTTGTTGCTCTCTGACTCTGCCTTGTGGCCTTTTCTCTAAAATGAGATGCGGCAGTGCGCCTCATTCAGTAAAATGGCCAGATGCTGCTCATTGCCCTACCCAAACGAACAAAATCCGGATAAAACAGACATCGGCTTGTTATCGACGGTTGGAGTTGACCTTTTTTTTAACATCAGTACAGACGCAAGCGCTCATACATACGCGCATGCACTCACCCCTATGAACGCATACACGCGCATCCTAACCCTATGAGCATCCCCGAGAGACTGAGCCGGCATGTCATCTTGAAATTTACAAAGTCACCGTAGGCGCCTCGTCGTCGACGGGAACGTCTCCTCCCCTAAAATAAATTCAAAAATAATACGAGCACCAGGACTTGAACCCTGATGAGCTGAGAATATCACTGTCCCTCTAATCATTCAACTACAGATTGGTTCGCCGGTTGGAGTTGACTCGTCCCTACATTCCCACACATCCGCTCTTCGGTTCCTCACGAATCGCGTCGCGACTGGATAAAATTCCTCCTATTTCGGCGTTCTTCCGCGCAAACTCCTCGTGCGTCAGTTCCCACGCACGCAACAGCGCCGTGCCACGGCCGACGCCATTTTCTTAGAGTCAAAACGGCCGACGCCTTCGAAGTGTAGCCGTTGCCCGTCTTGGGTACCACCGCGGCGCGACCCCAGCCAAAGATGCCGGCGTGGGGCCGCCCAGGCACAAGCCGATGCCATGCCATGCACCCGCCGGCAGCCGAACACGTACGCACGGGAAAGAAAAGAAGCCGCGACAGATGGCGAACACATGATCGGGCGATGCCGCGGTGCGGGGCAGGTCACGGAGATGCCGATTCGATTCCGGTTCCGGCAACGCTTTTGGAGCCTGAGACGAGAGCCCAAGGAGGACAGACTACAGAGCGCTGTGGGCGCCCGTGTCAGATCAGGTCCCGCCCAGTTTCAACCGTGTCAGATCAGGAGTAGTTTCTGCGCTAAAACAGTGTGCAAATTACCTTGCTTCTCTGTGAGCACCGATCACACACACGCGAGAGTGCCCAGAAGACAGTAGTTTTTGCGTTGCGAACACTTGCAATTTTTCTACATTTCATCTTCTCCTCTTATTCTGTTACAGAAGGGAAATGAGGCCACTAACGGCCCGAGAAAACAGCCACGCCGAGCCACAACGATTGCGCCATCCCACGATCCAGCTCGTGCGGGGTGTGGACTACTTCTAAGGGAAAAAAAATTCTAACAAACTTATCTACTCAGCTGACTAAGCAGCGTTTATTTTCTGCTAAGACTGAACTGACGAATACACAAGGTTTAAGTCCACAATCACTCCCTAAGCCTTGTGTGCTTCGTCGAGCTCCACCATCCCGATCTTCATGCGCCGCTCCTGAAGCTTGACTCGCCCGAGTGCCTTAGTGAGTACATCGGCAAGTTGATCTCCGGACCGAACGAACTCGATCTGGATCTTCCCGTTCTCCACGCACTCCCGGATGAAATGATACCTGATTTCAATGTGTTTGCTCCGGTCGTGGTAAACAGGGTTCTTACTCAGTGAGATGGCCGACTTGTTGTCGACGTTGAGCACCGCCGCCTTCAGTTCTTCGTCTTTTATTTCTCCCAGCAGCCGTGCGAGCCATATACCTTGACAAGCCGCCGTGGTGGCGGCCATGTACTCCGACTCGCATGAGGAGAGGGCCACCACCCTCTGCTTCTGTGATTGCCAGCTGACCAGGTTGCTGCCAAGGAAGAAGGCGACGCCGGTGGTGCTCCTGCGGTTGTCCACATCGCCGCCCAGATCGCTGTCGCTGTAGCCGATCAGAGGCGCATCGTGGTCACCGCGGGTGTACCGCACTCCCCAGTGCAAAGTCCCGGCCACATAGCGCAGAACATGTTTCACTGCCGCCATGTGCTCCGTCGTGGGCTCCTGCATGAACCGGGAGACGTACCCAACGGAGAAGGCAAGATCCGGCCTGGTGTGGACGAGGTAGCGGAGCATGCCCACGATGCTCCTGTATTCGGTGGCGTCCACTGGCTGTGCCGAGCTCACCCTGCTCAGCTTGAAGCGCGGCTCCATGGGTGTGTGACAGGGGTTGCAACCCGTCATGTCCGCCTTGTCGAGGATCTTGGCAGCGTACGCGGCCTGACCAAGGTCGATGCCGCCGTTGTGCTGCCTCACCTCGATCCCAAGATAGTAATGGAGCCGTCCCAGGTCGCTCATGTCGAAGAGTGCCTGCATCTCCTTCTTGAAGCCATCGATCTCCTCCTCGTCCGAGCCAGTGATGATTAGATCATCGACGTAGACGCCGACGACCAGACGCGAGGACGCCGTGCCCCTGGCGTACACCGCGTGTTCAGACGGACACCTGCTGAACCCAAGCGAGCCCAGACTCGCGTCCAGTTTGGCGTTCCATGCTCGCGGGGCCTGCTTTAGCCCGTACAGGGCCTTTCTGAGCTTGAGTACCTTCGAATCTTCGCCGGTAGCTGTGAACCCCGGCGGCTGCACCACGTAGACCTCCTCTTCTAGCTCGCCGTTGAGGAAGGCGGACTTTACGTCCATGTGGTGCACAGACCAGCTCGCGCGCGCGGCCAGAGCGAGCAGGAGGCGGACGGACTCGAGCCTGGCCACCGGCGCGAACACCTCGTCGTAGTCGACGCCGTGCTTCTGTACATATCCCTTCGCCACCAACCTCGCCTTGTGCTTCACTACCGCGCCGTGGGCATCTTTCTTGGTCTTGTATACCCATTTGAGGCCGATCGGACGATGACCAGCGGGCAGGTCCACGAGCTCCCAGGTTTGGTTGGCTTCAATGGAGTTCATCTCCTCCATCATCGCGTGCTGCCAGCACGTCTCACCTTTTGCTTCCTCAAAGGAGCCAGGCTCCTCGCCCAGCGCGAGGTGCAGCTCGTCGACGAGTTCGTCGTCATCGATCTCGCCGTCAGCGTCGTCGAACTCCTGCAGCCCTGGAGGAGGCGCTTCCGAGCCGCCTTCTCAGGCGTGTCCATGTAGCGAGGGTTGGGGAGGAAGATGCCGTCCTTGCCGCGCGTCGTCATCGGGTGCACCGGCGCGAGGTTGCTGGTCGTGCGCGCAGGAGCCGGGGGAGCCGTGGGCGCGGTAGTGGTCGCCGTTGGGGTGTCGTCGTCGCCCCCGGCCGATGCTGTTGTCGTGGATGGCGTGCTTGACGGGGACGCGGACTGAGCGGGTGATCGCGGGGCGCCAGGCGACGAGGAGGAGCGTGCCGCAGATGACGGACCGCCGGTGAGGATTGACATGGGCTCAATTGTAAAGCTCATGCCTGCCCGGTCCGTGCCACTCTTCTCCCAGTCCCATGCTCGCGTCTCGTCGAAGACGACATCCCGAGAGACATGGACTCGCTTGCCCACCGGGTCGTAGAGCCGGTACGCCTTGCTCCCTGGCTCGTACCCGATCATCACCATGGCTTTGCTCCGGTCCTCAAGCTTGGAGAGGTGTGGGCGCGTGTTCTTGACGTGCGCCACACTGCCGAACACGCGTAGGAAGTCGACGGAGGGCTTCCTGCCATGCCAGGCCTCGAACGGCGTCTTGCCCGGCACACTTCTGGAGTACGCCCTGTTGAGCACGAAAACGGCCGTGGACACGGCCTCGCCCCAAAATTGCGGCGGCACTCCCATCGCCTTGAGCATGCACCGGGCCGTCCCGACGACAGTTTGGTTGCGCCTCTCCACCACGCCATTCTGTTGGGGCGAGTATGGCGCGGTGAGGTGCCTCTGGACCCCAAGATCAGCAAGATGTGCGCTGAACTCGCCGGAGTTGAACTCTCCGCCTCGGTCAGAGCGGAAAGTGCGCAGCTTCCGCCCCGTCTCGCGCTCTGCGTGCGCCTGGAAGCGCTGGATCGCCTCGGCTGCCTCGTCCTTGCTCCGGAGCAGGTACAACCACATGAACCTGCTGTGATCATCCACAAGCAACAGAAAATAACGCTTGCTGCCCGAAGTGGGCGGCGAGATAGGCCCGCAAAGATCACCATGCACAAGCTCAAGCGGCTCGGTGGCGCGGTAGTTAGTCTGCTGAGGGAAGGGCGCTCGCCGCTGCTTGCCCACTAGGCAGGCGTCGCAAACCTGCTCGGAGTGGTGGAAGAGGGGCATGCCCTTGACCATGTTCTGACGTGCCAGCCGCTCGAGGCCGTCGAAGTGTTGGTGCCCGAAGCGCGTGTGCCAGTGCCACGCCTCGTCCCCGGAGTGCGCGGCGAGGCAGACGGGGTTGGCGAGCTGTAGACGGGCGATGTAGAGCCTGTTGCGGGAGCGCGGCACTCTGGCCAGGATGCGGTGCTGGCGATCGCGCACCGTCATGATGCCGGCTTCGACGTGCGTGGGCAGCCGTTCTCGTCGAGCTGCCCGATGGACACGATGTTGCTCTTGAGCCGCGGGATCCAGTACACGTTGGTGAGTGCACGGTGCCCGTCGTCAGCCGCGGCAAACAGGATGGTGCCCCGCCCTTGGATTGACACGAGCGAGCCGTCCCCAAACCTGACCGAGCCACGAATGCCCTTGTCCAGCTCGGCGAACGCCGCCTCGTCACCGGTCATGTGGTTCGAGGCACCCGTGTCGAGGTACCAGGCCGCGTCCTGATCTCCGAGAGCGCGGCGGAGTTCCACGCGGGCGCGCGACTCGTTGAGGAAGACGACCTCCTCGCCCGCTCCAGCACGCGGCGTGACGGCCGCAGCTGTCAGGGAGGCCTCCTCGATCATCAGTAGACCCGGATCGTCGTCCTCGCCTGCTTGGCCTTGTGCAAGGAGGGCCTATTCCTCCTCGCATTTCTTCTTGCGGCAGTCCCGGGCCCAGTGGCCTGCGATGCCGCAGTAGTGACACTTGTCACGATCCGCGTCGCCGCCGCCGTTCTTCCCACCACCGGCGTCAGTGCCGGCAGGGGACTTGCCCTTTCCGCCGCATCCACCGCCGCGGCCACGTCCGCGGCCACGCCCTCGTCCGCGCGCCTGTGCACCTGACGAGTTGCTGCCGCTTGTGCCGTTGTTCGCCGTACGCTTCTCGTACGCGCGCCAGTCCTCCAGGGTCATCAGAAGGCGACCGGCATCCTCGCCTCCGTCGTTTTGGTCGAGGCGTTCCTCCGCCACCTTGAGCCGTCCGGTGAGGTCCTCCACCGTCAGGGTGTCGAGGTCGACCAGCGTCTCGATGGAGAGTGCCACCTGAGCGTATTTGCGGGGCACAACACGAAGGAACTTACGTACCACACGCTCGTCCCCGACGGGATCACCATGGATGGAGAGGTTGTTGACGAGCCCGGTGAGCCTCATCGCAAAGTCGTCGACGTTCTCGCCGGGCTTGAAACGGATATCCTCGAATTCTCGACGGAGGCCCTGGGCCTTGGCCTCGCGCACGGCGGCCGAGCCCATCCGCATGGTCTTGACGGCGTCCCAGGCCTGCTTCGCCGTTTCCTTCGTGGAGAGGACCGCGAGCATCTCCTCTGGCACTGCCCGGAGGACAGCCTCCAGCGCGGTGCGGTCGTCGTGGTAGTCGGCGATTCCAGTGGTGACGGCGTCCCACAGCCCGCGAGTCTGTAGGATGGCTCTCATCAGGAGAGACCAGCTGCCGTAGTTGCTCCGGGTCAGTGTAGGGAACACCGTTGGGAGGGCCGCCTCGCGTCTCTGTACCACCGGCGCGGCGACCTCACGCCCGCGCACGGTGCGTCTATGCCTAGCCCTGGAGACCGCGAGAGCGTGCGCCCACGCGACGGCGACGGAGTCCGGGACCCGCCATCGGAGTCCTTTCGCGACCCCTCCCCGGAGCCCTTCCGGGGCTCCTTACTTCCCGCCATGACCACCGGATCGTACTAACGGCTCTGATACCAATTGTGAGCACCGATCACACACACGTGAGAGTGCCCAGAAGACAGTAGTTTTTGCGTTGCGAACACTTGCAACTTTTCTGCATTTCATCTTCTCCTCTTATTCTGTTACAGAAGGGAAACGAGGCCACTAACGGCCCGAGAAAACAGCCACGCCGAGCCACAACGATCGCGCCATCCCACGATCCAGCTCGTGCGGGGTGTGGACTACTTCTAAGGGAAAAAACTTTCTAACAAACTTACCTACTCAGCTGACTAAGAAGCGTTTATTTTCTGCTAAGACTGAACTGACGAATACACAAGGTTTAAGTCCACATTCTCCCCATCCCAACAGGCGTCCTCGTTGCCTGATGTTGGGTGCGTGCATGTGGCGCGACACCATCCGTCCGTGGCCCCGGGCTGTCCGCATCGCCCACGGCCAAGACCGCGCGCGCGGGCGCGACCCGATAAGCGCCGCCCGGGTCCCCCGGTCGGCTCGACGTGTCCCGCTCTCGCGGCCTAGAGCCTTAGACTAGTCACAATGGGAGTAACTTGACTAGTAACATCACACATTTCAATACAAGATTGCTTATGTGGCAGCTAATTAATGAGGAGAGAGGGGTTTGTGATAATTTAGCTAGTTACTGTAACATCACACATTTCAAGACATAACGAGTCTATAGCCTAATAAATAAACTCTTTCATGATACTACTCATATGTTATTACCCACTATGAAGGTAGTAATATAGACTAGTAACATCGGCAAGTTACTATTCCAGCAGTCTTAGAGCCTACAGATGGGTTCCATGCAGCTGGCGCCGGTGCGAGCCACGAACGGTCTGGGGAAAGCCTCGCCATCATCGCCGGGAACCGCCGTGGAGAGGCCCAGGGTACGGCCTACAGGGCGCAATCATATGCGCGTCGGGGTCGTCCTTTTCTCCATTTCACTTCCCCGTGAAGCGAATGCCGGTAGAAGCGGGTAGTACTGCCCTACAGTGACTCTGGCTCTTGTTCTGTTTCCCTTCGCTGCGTGCGATGATACAGACACAGTGGCTGTGCGTGCTCGATCAAAAACGGGACCCCGCGGTGGTGGCTTGCTTCGCGCAGCCAGCAGCAGGGACAGACAGGCCCACCTCCCACCCGCTTCCACGCAAAAAATATGATCCGAACGCATCCATCTCCAAACGATCCCGCACCCGATGTGCGCGCGCGCATCGACGCGCGTGGCGGTGCCGTGCCGTGCCGTGCCCATCGCGGCGCCCCTCTCTCTCCGCTCATCCCGAGCTGGCTCGGCCAGGGCCGAGGAGCGGGGGACAGACCCGCAAAGCCACCTGTACCCTCTTGTAGTAGATCTATCACCCGTGGCGTCGCTGCTTGCTACGTGGTGCGCCAGCCGCGGCTCCACGTGCTGCTCACAGTCGGATCGCATGTGTACGCTACGTACCATCGGTGTGGACTGTGTTTGACATTTCAACGCGTTCCGTTCAGCATATGCTGCGCGCGACCTTGTCGAGGCCGGCGTACTGGCATGTCCGAGGTATGAGCAGGCTGCTGCTAGCGATGCACGTGACGCCGTGGGCGCGTCGATGAAGAATCAGATGGGAGCCGCAGTTATCCGCTGCATCGGCAGGGTAGATAATGTTAATTAAGGCAAGTCGGATTCGTGATCCGTGTGACCATACACTAATTTTCAGGTCAAATGTGATGGGATGTGACAATCTAGCCTGTTAACAATTTTGGCTTGCACCGGGTCTGGTTCTTCACCACGATCTGTTGTTAAACCTGGATTATGCTTCGTGCACATGTGTGGGCCCTGTTATCTAGTTAGAAACACTATTTACCGATGGATGGGGCAGAGGGAGGTACTTTCTGGGGAAATATCAGGTGATACCACCTCTTGTATGCTCCCATGATATTGATTTTAAAAACTCAAATTTAAATGTTTCAAAATAATCCGAAAAAATTGTGGATGTGCACAACACATATGTCTACAAGCACTAAAAAAATCAGATCGAAATTCGAAGTATACAGCGAGAAACAAAAAAGACAAATTCAGCACAATAGGGTCAATAAAGACAAAAACATGAATAGTGTCAAAACCTACACTATTCATATCCGGTTTTTACATTTTTTTTTCTCGCTGTATACTTTGAATTTTGATTTGAATTTTTTAGGGCTTGTAGACATATGTGTTGTGCACATCCACAATTTTTTTGAATTTTTTTGAAACATTTAAATTTGAGTTTTTAAAATCGGTATCAGGCCAACTCCACCGCGCGACCCCATCTTGTCCGGGTGCGTCCGTTTAGGGTAAAACGGATGAAGAGCGCGGTCCAACGCGCGGCCTCACACGGACAAATGTCCGGATTCCGTCCGATTTCGACCCATCCCCGGCCCAAACTTGCGCTCGGTTTGGGGTGAAACGGACGTGCGCGGACGGCCTCGACGCACGCCCTTGTCCCCTCGTGGCCCGCCTGTCGGGAACACTAGCAGTCCCTCCGCTCCCAATGCTTTGACCCTCTCTCCCCGCCCCGCCCCGCCGCCGGCGCCGCCGCTATTCTTCGGCCGCCTGCTCACCGCTCAGCCCCCGGCCGTCCATACCAAACCACGTCTCGACATGGCCGCCACCACGCCCGCGCTTTCGCCGTAGTTTTGGCCGTCGATCGGAGGAGGTTTGGCCGTCGCCGTCTTTGCTGGTGGCAGAGGGGACACGACCGCCGGCGACGTACCACGGCGGCCGCGGCAGCTTCCGACGAGAGCTTCAGAGCGGCCAGTAGCCGGCGGGCAACCACCCCTGCTGCGTCGAGGTGATTTTCGCGGCCTCTTCACCACCACGACTGCAAGGTGTTCGACATTTTGCCCACAAAGGTATGGACAGTGGAGACGAGTTTTTCTTCCATCACTTCCTTTGTTCATCGGACGATTTATCGTCGGATGATGAAGATCTTGTGGTGGTTGCACTGGTCGTTCACGACCACATTCAACGGCAGCTTCCTCGGTACAGGGGGCGGTCCCTGGCCGTGCTCCCAACCTGAACCGCAACAGGGAGAGAGGCCATGCCCTGCTCTATGCCGATTACTTTGCGAACACCCCGCTTTTCAAGCCGGATAAATTCCATCGCCGTTTTCGTAAGGCAAGGCATCTGTTCAATCGTATCCGAGAGGGAGTGGTTGCTCATGACCCATACTTCGAGTGCAAGACGGATGCCCTTGGCAAGCTTGGATTCTTCTCTTACCAGAAATGCACCGCGGCCATTCGCATGCTTGCATATGGAATTCCAGGCGATCTGGTGGATGAGTATGTGCGTATGAGTGAGACAACATGTCTGATGTCAATGTACAAGTTCTGCCGGACTGTGATCGAGGTGTTTGGCCCAGAGTACTTGAGGCAGCCAACCGCCGCTGATACAGAGAGATTGTTGGCGACCAACGCAGCTAGAGGCTTTCCAGGCATGCTTGGCAGCATAGATTGTATGCACTGGGAGTGGAAGAACTGTCCATTTGCTTGGCAGGGCCAGTACAAGGGGCATGTCAAGGCGTGCACTGTCATATTAGAAGCGGTGGCTTCGCAGGATCTTTGGATATGACATTCTTTCTTCGGCATGGCAGGTTCTCACAATGATATCAACGTGCTGCAGCGTTCTCCAGTCTTCGCAAGGCTTGCAGAAGGCCACTCCCCACCTGTCAACTTTGAGGTCAGCGGCCACCAGTACAACAAGGGATACTATCTAGCTGATGGTATATATCCTCAGTGGACAATCTCGAAGCCCCAAGGTGAGAAGAGAAAGAGATTTGCCCAAATGCAAGAGAGTGCTAGAAAGGATGTGGAACGTGCTTTTGGTGTGCTTTAATCCTGGTGGGGTGTCGTTCGAAACCCTGCACTGTCATGGGATGAAAGGAAGCTTTGGGAGGTGATGACTGCTTGTGTGATCATGCACAACATGATCGTCGAAGACGAGCGTGATGAGAGTATCTTCGACCAAGGATTTGATTATCAAGATGAAAATATTGAGCCCCTGCACCAAGACCCGGCCACATTTGAACAGTTTGTCCAATTCCACCGTGAGATGCGTGATTGGCACACTCATTTGAATCTTCAAAGTGACTTGGTTGAGCACGTGTGGGATCACATTGGCAACCAATAGATGTATTGGTTCATTTTATGTTCAGTCAAGACAATTTCGATTTGGTTGTAAAACTATTTTATTAAAGACAATTTCAATTGTGTTGTAAAACTATTTTAATTTTCAGACAAATATTTGGACGTGCAAACTAGTTTTGATGAAAATATGGGCATTTTTGGCCTGACGAACAGGATGGGGCAAAAGGATGCGGCCGCGCGCTGGGCGCACGGCCACTGCATCCCAGGACACTCCCGGACACAACCTCATTGCCCTACCCAAACAGACAGAAAGCGGAGAAAACGGACGTCCGTTTGGGGTCGCGCGGTGGAGTTGGCCTCACGGGAGCATACAAGAGGTGGTATCACCTGATATTTCCCCACTCTCTGGCGAAGGTTCACGTTCGGTTCGGCAATGATATGCATCTTTTCCAGTGTGGGGAGAAGCCCAGCCCGTGTGATCTCTCTGGTGATGTAGGAGAGGGAGTAGGAGTCTACTCTCGGATCCGGAGAGCACGGAATGCAGTGTAGTGTAGTCCCCCAGACAGTTCGCCGTCTAGACAAGTAGTACTCGAATGAACTGCGCGAGAGTAAAGTAGAACACAGATGCGTAATTACCACTCCTAGTGAGTCAATGTACTGCATGGGCTAATCCACTCCGTCGGCCACTTGCCTCAGCTGACTGATTAATTCACCGGGCAAGGAGCAAGGTGACTTCACGATGCTAGCCGCACAACAGCTGGTACCTGCAATAAAGAAAAAAATGGTACCTGCTCCGTAGCATGATTATGAAGACTCGCACAGTCAACAAACAGCGTGCTGCAGGGCATAGATCGAATAATATCACAGTTCAAGGCTCGGTCAGCACAACAACCCAAAGAGTAGAGAGGAGCTGTAAAACGCAATCACGGGGCAGCAAGCAACTTTTTTTGAGCAGCAAGAATAGGTGAAAGCGGGCTAGCAGGAGAGGCCAAAAAGCTCGCCGTGGCGATGGTGCCAATGCTTTTGCTTGCGTTGCGATTCCTTTATAATTATGTACTACGAGCTGCCGCAACCCATTTGGTTCACCCGTGTTTGTTTGGGTTAAATCGGACACAAAGGACGGCCCGTTGTGCCAACACATCCCGAATTTACTCCGCTCGATGTCTGTCTAGACGCATTTATGGTCTAAATTTAAGCCATGTTTGCATCCACACGAACACGAGGTGAACACACCGCGCGTCTACTCGGTGTCCGCCCCGTACCCGCATGTTGCCCGCCCAACCAGCAACGCTGGTCCTATTAAATGGTAGACGGGTGTTCAGGCCCGCACGTCAGCTACAAGAACCGTCCACGCCCGTCCATTTTAATGCAAGCGTGCGCTAGGGGCGTCCTCATCCACTTCTTTCCGCACCAGTCCACATCTAAAACTTGCTCCTCCGCCATCCGGCATGAACCCTAGACAACGGCGGGGCCATGGGCTTCTTTGGCAAGCGTGGCAAGCACGACCACAAGGTCGGCTTGTCGAGCGCGGCCGGTTGTACATCCCCGTGCACCGGGCGCACTTCCACTGGCAGCATCGCGTCCCACTACTGTGGCCAAACATCAACCTCCCTCATGGCTGGCACCTCGACCCTCAACATGATTCCGGTGCTAGTTGTGCCGTAGTCCAAGCGTGCGCGACCGAGATCCACAACTCCCGTGCCCACTCTTGTCGGAAGAACGATGCGACCCAGCCTACGCGCCGGACTCCTGAATTGGGACGTCTGGTTCGCGACGGAGCACGATGTGCGACGCCGGGGGGTCGTCCAGATGGATGTCCGCGCTCTACCCCTGCCGGTAGTGGTGAAGGAGGAGGACGAAGAAGAGGAGGCAGTGTACCAGGTGGCCCTTGAGGAGGCGACACGAGAGGAGGCGATCGAAGAGTCCGGGCACAAGGAGATGGCCAAGTGGCCTGGCCTTGTTTTCGCTCTCGCCGAATCTAGGGCCAAAGTGCAGGCGAACACGCCACCACCATCTCCCTCGCCGTCCGTCCCACTCCACTCGTGGTCGCGGACGAGCACCCTGCCGATCTACGTGTCCTGCACGCCCGTGTGGCTGGGCGCCACCGACGAGGAGTAGTGCTAGCACCTCTACAATGCCGAGACACGGGTGTTGGCGGCCGAGTAGGACTTGGCAGAACACACCATGCAGGTGGTGCGCTACGCGAACGTCGAGCGGCTCGAGGCAGAGCAGGAGGCGGCGCGGTGGCAGGCTCCTGACCCAAATGAGGCACAACAGTCCTTCCCCTTGAGTGGAGGCGCTGTTGTGCGTCGACCTGACTGAGGAGGACAAGGACAACGACGCCTGGGGCTGTGGGTGGCGGGATGTTATTTTAGTTTTTATTTATAATTTTATGTTTTAATTATTGTATAAGTGGACTTCGGCCGGCATTATTAAGTTTATATTTTTTAACTTTTAATTGCATAAGTTTTTTTAGTACTCAAATTTGAGATGCATCGATAGTGTTGAGTGCATCTACGGCAAGCCGGACAGAAGCAGACATGTTCGTCCGTCTGACCCAAACGCACAAATTGCGGATGAGATCTGGTTCTGTTTGCGTCGGCCCGGTTGGAATTGGCCTCAGAAAAAAGGCGAGATTGAAAAAAGTGAAAGGGTGTCGATCAAGACTCATACAGTCAACAAACAACATGCTAGGGTATCGATCAAGACGTTGGCAGCTTCACGCCCAAGCGCAACAACATGAAGTGGCGAGGAGCACAACCGCAGGGCGGCAACCACCAAACAACCTTTTCTTAGCTGCAATAGTAGGTGTCGTATGCATTCGGAGGCGGGCTAATCGGGCCTCAATGTCAAAAGGTCGCCATGAGTGACAATGGCGCCTATGCTTTGCTCGCGTCGCGATTCAATTGCAATGATGAGCTGCGGCGAAGCAGACTAGCCGATGATGAGAGATACTATCACAAAAGGCTGAGACTGGAAAAAGAGAAAGGGATACGGTGCTCTGGCGATCGATTTATTGCGAAAGGCAGGGGTTGTCGTGGCCGCGTGGCTGGTTGGAGGTCAGAGACGGTGCAGGTTTCAGAGTACACGTTGGCCATGGAGGCAGAACATTGTTTATGGGCCAGCAGAAGCTATATTATCTTTTCAGTGCAAATGAGCAAGAGCCAGCAGAACTCTTTTTTTTTGATAAAAAGAGCTGGTAGCATAAACCCCGAGTTTTACGATCATAATATTGCCTAAAAAACGCATCTACCAAATTGCGTCCTGCCACTTCTGGTTCTGGGATAAAGCCATTTCCCCAATGTGCAGCTTGCAGAAATATTGAGACATTTTTTCACTGCATCCTCTTGTGGGTCTACGACAATGTTTTCCAGAGGCATGGTCGACAGACCATTCGGAGATCTACGCGGACCATCATCTATCCTCTCAGTGGGCCGGAGACCTGTCCTTCTGGGACTTTTCCGGCCTGGCGAGTTTCAGAACGCAGCGACTCGAGGCAGATGCTTCTAAAGGAGAAGAATGCATTAATTATGTAGGGCCTCCTGCTTGAAATCATAGTACTAACATCTTCCCTAAATTTTAGAGAAACCCTGGGATCTTTGTCTTATTATTAGGATGATCGAAACACTCTTTGTGGGGCGCCAGGTGGAGGTTTTCATATGATTTCTCGTATGCTCAGACAAGTTTTGTTGTTACTACGCTATAGTTACTAGGCGCCGGTGCGCCGGTCGAAACTTTCGCCCGGTCTGCCCCCATCCGCCTGATTCAGCAGCAAACAAACCGTTGGATTTGGTCCCCCGCCGTGTCTTCTTCCTCCCTCGTCCGCTCCGCCCTGCCTCCACGTTGGATTTGCTCCCCCCCCCCCCCCCGCAGCGCCGTCCCCGCCACAGCTCGCCGCAGGAAAGAAGGGCCGCCGTCCGCTGGCGCCGGATAGGCCGCGCCTCGTCTCTAGCGATCGTGGGTGATGATATGCAGCACCCCATGCCCTCTGCCGTAACCCGCATCAAGTGGTGTTGTTCCAGCAAAATCAAATGTTAGTTGTAGCAAAACAAATCCTTAATGCCAGGCAGCAAAAACAACATCAAAAACTCACGGATCCAACTTTTGTTGTTGTCGGTGCTTGCGCAGGGAGGCCGCCGGGGGTCGCTGCTACCGTGTTTGCCGTTTCCAGCAAACATGAACGCCGGTTCCAGCTTTTTTTTTGGCGGTTGCAACATAGAATCCGGTGAGCACGGCTCCAGCTCGTGGTGAGCATGGATGTAGCATTCGGTGACAACAGTTCCATCTTGTGGTGACCATGGATGTAGCATCGGAGCTTTAGATGAAAAAAATGTTGTAACCGGCCAAAAAAGAAGCCTGGCCGACAAATTAAAAAGCTGCAACCGGCTAAATAAAAAACAAAAAGCATGCAGGAGCTCGCAAAATTTTTTTGCCGGTTGCCAGCACTCGTCTGTGCTGGTTCCAGCGATTGGTGGGCGCCAATCATCCGGTGACCACAGTTCCAGCTTGTGGTGGGCGTCGATGAAGCATCCGGCGACCACGGCTCCAGCTCGTGGTGACCATGGATGTAGCATCCGGTGACCATGGCTCCAGCTCGTGGTGAGCATGGATGTTGCATTCGATGACAATGGCTCCAGCTCGTGGTGACCTTGGATGTAACATCAGAGAGTGCACGGCGGTGTGTGCCAGCTTTGTGGCAACCGACGACAACCAGGGAAGGTCTGAAGAAAGATGAATAGAGAAGGGGAAGCGGCACGAGCTCGGACAAGATCTTTCATGGCGGTCGCAATGAAAAGAGGTAGAGAAACAGAGGGAGGAACGAGTGGACGAGGCGTGGGGGTGAAGAGATGAAGATGGGAGTCAGGTGGTGAGTATAGGGGGCGTGGCGCAATACATGGGACGCTGGATCCAGGTGGATCAAGCAGGGCGCACGCGTCCGGCCCAAATGCTCGGCCGGCGCGCCGACTGTAAACGTTAACCATAAACTATGGACCAGGTGGAGTATTTATTTAGCTAGATGGTTCTTACTACTAGTTTTTCTTAAAGGGACTCTTACTAATTCAGTTTGAGTAGCCAACTGACTATAGTGTCAAACGATGCTTTTATGTTGTGCAAATTTCTGCACCCACGTTCACAAACCAACCGAAAGGGCTAATGGTTGCAATTTTGTCTCCGGGACTTGAGACCAAACAATCAGAAGTCGCCTCTTGCCTCTTGATTTCTAACAGTGTATCTATACATGTCGATTATAGAGGCTAACATGCGCTTCGCTGTGCAGTTCTTCACTCATAGGATTATTATTTTCTTTCTCTAGCAGATTTTTGCATTCGGCAGTTTTGTTTTAGTTTCATGTATGTTGGTTTTAATTATGTTATGTCGGTGTTTCTTTCATTTGCATATCTAAATATTTGTTATAAGAGAAGAATGAAGTTGTTAGGTGTGTGGTTGTGATGTCCTTACATGAACCGGCCTTGGTGTTAGCCGGTGTTGGTTGTGTGAACCCCTTGAGCGCAAAAGTGCTTTTCTAATCCCAACCTCACATGCACCCGGATGAACAATTTACAAACTTTGGGCGTTGCTTCCTTCTATAAAAATATAGTACGTTATTGGTGTACTCTCGAAAAGAAACTTCGGGCTTGGCACAAGGGAGACTATAAGGGCTGGCTTCGTTGATGGGCCCCGCAACCCGGCCCCTGCGGGTTTATAATTGCTCAACACCTATCGTCAGGGTCTTTAGCGATAAGGTTGCACAAGCTACCGTCAGGGTCCTCCACGGTAGGGTGGATGGTAGGAAACAACCGACTTGGATAAGGGTGCTACAGTCGAGGCTTTAGGCAGTAGGCTATGCAACCCAACTATCAAAGACCCCCACGGTGGAAAAAAAATGGTTAGATCTCGATTTTTTTTTGAAACGGGGTTAAATCCGGTCATACTTTGCGCGAAGGATCGAAACACCACATTTAGCATCTTGCAGTGGATCTATCATCCGTGGCGTCCCTACTTGCTACGTGGTGCGCCAGCCACGGCTCCACGTGCTGCTCACAAAGCTACAATCGGATCGCATGTGTACTTACCATCGGTGTGGACTGTGTTTGACATTTCAACGCGTTCGGCATATGCTTGCTGCGAGCGTCCTTGTCGAAGCGTACCGGCATGTCCGAGGTATTAGCAGGCTGCTGCTAGCAAGCGGCTAGCGATGCACGTGACGCCGTGGGCGCATCGATGAAGAAGCAGATGGGATTGGGACGCCGCACTTAGTATCTGCTGCCTCTGCAGGGTAGATAATGTTAATTAAGCCAAGTCGGATTCGTGATCCGTGTGACCAGAGTACAACTGAATCGATTCGGTGGCCATACACTAATTTCAGGTCAAATGTGATGATTTAGCATGGTTGATTTTGTCTTGCAACGGATCTAGCATTAGCATGGTTGATTTTGGCTTGCAACGGATCTGGCTCTTTAGCTTAAACCTGGAATCCTGGACCATGCTTCCTGCAGATGAGGTTGAGGTTTGTGGGTAGTGTCAAAAACGTTCTTATATTATGGGACGAAGGGAGTAGTTAGAAACACTATTTACTGATGGATGGGGTACTTTCTGGCCAAGGTTCACGTTCGGCAATGATATGCATCTTTTCTAGTCTGGGGAGAAGTCCAGCCCGTGATCTCTCTCGTGATGTAGGAGAGCACGGAATGCACTGTAGTGTAGTCCCTCCAGACAGTTCGCCATCTAGACTAGACAAGCACTCGAGTGAATTGCGCGGGAGTAGAACAGAGATGCGTCATTACCACTCCTAGTGAGTCAATGTACTGCAGGGGCTAATCCACTCCGTCGCCCACTTGCCACAACTGGCTGATGAATTCACGATGCTTGCCGCACAACAGCTGGTACCTGAAAAAAAAAACAGCTGGTACAGGCATGCGTAGCTTGATTATGAGGACTCACACAGTCAACAACACAGCGTGCTGCAGGGCATAGATCGAATATTACAGTTCAAGGCTCGGTCAGCACAACAACAGGAGGAGTAGAGAGGAGCTATAAAACACAATCACGCGGCAGCAAGAATAGGTGAAAGCGGGCTAGCAGGAGAGGCCAAAAAGGTCGCCATGGCGATGGTGCCTATGCTTTTGCTTGCGTTGCGATTCCTTTGTAATTATGTACTACGAGCTGCAACCCATTTGGTCCGCGCGTTTTTGTTTGGGTTAAATCGGAGAGAAAGAATGGCCTATCGCGCCGACGAATCCTAAATTTCGCCCGCTCAATGTTTGTCTGGACACATTTCTGATCTAAACTGAGCCATGTTTGCGTCCACACGGACACAAGATGGACACGCCGTGCATCTGCTCGGTGTCCGTCTTCGGGCCGCATGATGGCCGCCCAACCAGCAACGTTGATCTTATTAAATGGTACACGGGCGTTCGGGCCCGCACGTCAGCTACAGGAACCGTCCACGCCCGTCCATTTTAAATGCAAGCGTGCGCTGGGGCGCCCTCATCCACTTCTCTCCACACCAGTCCACACTAGTAGAAAAGAGGGCTTTGGTTCAGGCCGGGTCAGCCCATTAGTCCCGGTTCAGTTCAGAACCGGGACCAATGGGGCACTGGTCCCGATTCGTGAGGCCAGGGGCCTGCCGGGCCTCGTGGGGGCATTGGTCCCGTTCGTCTGGCCCCTTTGGTCCCTGTTGGTGGGACGAACCGGGACCAATGGGCCTCGCTCCTGGCCCATCACCATTGGTCCCGGGTGGTGGCTTGAACCGGGACCATAGGCTGCTCTTTAGTCCCGGTTCATGCCACGAACCGGGACCAATGAGGTGCCTATATATACCCCTCGCCCGCGAGAGAGTGCTCTGTTTTTCTCTGGCCGGCGAGGGGAGGGCTTTGTGGTGCTCTAGCTCACCTCCTATGCACATGAGGTGTTCGATGAAATGCCCGAGCCACACTAGTTAAGCTTTCTCCTCTCGAAGCTCGACCTCAAAACTCCATTTTCTTCGAGATTTGTCTAGGTTTAGCGGCCCGTCACGTCCCATTCCTGTCTTCACCGCCGTCGATCGCCCGTGCCGATCTCGTCGCCGGCACCACCGTGGTGAGCCTCTTGTTCTTATCTTCTTTCTGAAAGAAAAAAAATTCTTACTTTAGATAGATACTTGTCTAATTTTCTTACTATTTTATTGCTTGTTATTATATAGTGCGATGGTTTTGGTATCCGTCCCCGTCGGCCCTCGTCCCGTCTATGATTCGGATGTGGTATACATTATCTTTATAACTATTGGTTCATTTATTGCTTATGAAAATTATGCCGACCAACGTGACATAGATTTTATCTATCTAGGAGGTATGTGAACCCGAAATTCCAACCGACCCTATTGTCGAGAGGTTAAATTTAGTTGAAGAAGAAAACAATTTCTTGAAGGAAAAAATAAAACAAATTGAGGAGGAGAAGATGATATTGGAGTTGCATGTTGCGGATGTCGTCGATGATCACAAGATCAAGATGGATGCAATGCGCTTGAAGATTAGAAAGATTAGAAAATATGCCATTCATACCGAGGCTTGGTATCATTTATGCCATTGGATCAATTGTTACTTTGGTTGCGATTATGATCGCATTTGTTTTCGCATTGAAATGTTTTACATAGTTTCAATGTATGGTTTAATTAACTAGATGCTCTGGAGAGCTATATGTTGTTAGATGAGTACTATGTATGTACTTTGGTTTTAATGTGATGATGAACTTCTATTAATTTGGTCACTTAATTATCTATTCATGATGTTCTGTAATGGTTTTTGACACACTTAATTATATATAATGCACGCAGATGAACCGACAATGGATGTACGGTGACGGACACACCTCCGAGTACATTAAGGGCGTGCATGATTTTCTCGAAGTGGCTGAGGCAAACAAGCAGAATGGTTTTATGTGTTGTCCATGCCCTAAATGTGGGAATACGAAGTCTTACTCTGACCGGAAAATCCTTCACACCCACCTGCTTTACAAGGGTTTCATGCCACACTATAATGTTTGGACGAGGCACGGAGAAATAGGGGTTATGATGGAAGACGGCGAAGAAGAAGAGGACGATGACAACTATGTGCCCCCTGAATACGGTGATGCTGCAACGGGGGAAGCTGCTGAAGATCAAGAGGAACCAGTGCCCGATGATGATGATCTCCGCCGGGTCATTGTCGATGCAAGGACGCAATGCGAAAGTCAAAAGGAGAAGCTGAAGTTCGATCGCATGTTAGAGGCTCACAAAAAAGAGTTGTACCCCAATTGTGAAGATGGCAACACAAAGCTCGGTACCGTACTGGAATTGCTGCAGTGGAAGGCAGAGAATGCTGTGCCTGACAAAGGATTTGAGAAGCTATTGAAAATATTGAAGAAGAAGCTTCAAAAGGATAACGAATTGCCCGACAGTACATACGCAGCAAAGAAGGTCATATGCCCTCTAGGATTGGAGGTGCAGAAGATACATGCATGCCCTAATGACTGCATCCTCTACCGCGGTGCGTACAAGGATCTTAACGCATGCCCGGTATGCGGTGCATTGCGGTATAAGATCAGACGAGATGAACCTGGTGATGTTGACGGCGAGCCCCCCAGGAAGAGGGTTCCTGCGAAGGTGATGTGGTATCTCCTATAATACCACGGTTGAAACGTCTGTTCAGAAACGAAGAGCATGCCAAGTTGATGCGATGGCACAGTGAGGACCGTAAGAAAGACGGGAAGTTGAGAGCACCCGCTGACGGGTCGCAGTGGAGGAAAATCGAGAGAAAGTATTGGGCTGAGTTTGCAGCTGACCCAAGGAACGTATGGTTTGGTTTAAGCGCGGATGGCAGTAATCCTTTCGGGGAGCAGAGCAGGAATCACAACACCTGGCCTGTGACTCTTGTTGGGCACGTAGCAGAAATTCAAAATTTTCTACGCATCACCAAGATCAATCTATGGAGTAATCTAGCAACGAGGGGAAGGGGAGTGCATGTACATACCCTTGTAGATCGCGATGCGGAAGCGTTGCAAGAACGCGGATGAGGGAGTCGTACTCGTAGCGATTCAGATCGCGGTTGATTCCGATCTAAGCACCGAAGAACGGTGCCTCCGCGTTCAACACACGTGCAACCCGGTGACGTCTCCCACGCCTTGATCCTGCAAGGAGAGAGGGAGAGGTTGGGGAAGACTCCATCCAGCAGCAGCACGACGGCGTGGTGGTGATGGAGGAGCGTGGCAATCCCACAGGGCTTCGCCAAGCACTGCGGGAGAGGAGGAGGAGGGAGAGGGGTAGGGCTGCGCCGAAAGAGAGACGTTCTCGTGTCTTGGGCAGCCCCAAACCTCAACTATATATAGGGGGGGAAGGGGGCTGCGCCCCCTCTAGGGTTTCCACCCCAAGGGCTGGCGGCCAGCCCTAGATCCCATCTAAGGGGGGCGGCCAAGGGGAGGAGAGGGGGGGCGCCACTAGGGTGGGCCTTAAGGCCCATCTGGACCTAGGGTTTGCCCCCTCCCACTCTCCCATGCGCCTTGGGACTTGGTGGGGGGCGCACCAGCCCACCTGGGGCTGGTCCCCTCCCACACTTGGCCCACGTAGCCTTCTGGGGCTGGTGGCCCCACTTGGTGGACCCCCGGGACCCTCCCAGTGGTCCCGGTACATTACCGATATCACCCAAAACTTTTTCGGTGACCAAAACAGGACTTCCCAGATATAAATCTTTACCTCCGGACCATTCCGAAACTCCTCGTGACGTCCGGGATCTCATCCGGGACTCCGAACAACATTCGGTAACCATGTACATACTTTCCCTATAACCCTAGCGTCATCGAACCTTAAGTGTGTAGTCCCTACGGGTTCGGGAACCATGCAGACATGACCGAGACGTTCTCCGGCCAATAACCAACAGCGGGATCTGGATACCCATGTTGGCTCCCACATGTTCCACGATGATCTCATCGGATGAACCACGATGTCGGGGATTCAATCAATCCCGTATACAATTCCCTTTGTCCATCGGTATGTTACTTGCCCGAGATTCGATCGTCGGTATCCCGATACCTTGTTCAATCTCGTTACCGGCAAGTCTCTTTACTCGTTCCGTAACTCACATCATCCCGTGATCAACTCCTTGGTCACATTGTGCACATTATGATGATGTCCTACCGAGTGGGCCCAGAGATACCTCTCCGTTTACACGGAGTGACAGATCCCAGTCTCGATTCGTGCCAACCCAACAGACACTTTCGGAGATACCTGTAGTGCACCTTTATATTCACCCAGTTACGTTGTGACGTTTGGTACACCCAAAGCATTCCTACGGTATCCGGGAGTTGCACAATCTCATGGTCTAAGGAAGTGATACTTGACATTAGAAAAGCTCTGAGCAAACGAACTACACGATCTTGTGCTAGGCTTAGGATTGGGTCTCGGCCATCACATCATTCTCCTAATGATGTGATCCCGTTATCAACGACATCCAATGTCCATGGTCAGGAAACCGTAACCATCTATTGATCAACGAGCTAGTCAATCTAGAGGCTTACTAGGGACATGGTGTTGTCTATGTATCCACACATGTATCTGAGTTTCCTATCAATACAATTCTAGCATGGATAATAAACGATTATCATGAACAAGGAAATATAATAATAACCTATTTATTATTGCCTCTAGGGCATATTTCCAACAGTCTCCCACTTGCACTAGAGTCAATAATCTAGTCCACATCACCATGTGATTAACACTCATAGGTCACATCACCATGTGACCAACATCCAAAGAGTTTACTAGAGTCAACAATCTAGTTCATATCACTATGTGATTAACACTCAATGAGTTCTGGTTTGATCATGTTATGCTTGTGAGAGAGGTTATTAGTCAACGGGTCTGAACCTTTCAGATCCGTGTGTGCTTTACGAATATCTATGTCATCTTGTGGATGCTACCACGCGCTATTTGGAGCCATTTCAAATAATTGCTCTACTATACGAATCCGGTTTACTACTCAGAGTCATCCGAATTAGTGTCAAATTTCGCATCGACGTAACCCTTTACGACGAACTCCTTTTCACCTCCATAATCGAGAAAATTCCTTATTCCACTAGATACTAAGGATAAGTTCGACCGCTGTCATGTGATCCATTCCCGGATCACTATTGTACCCCTTGACCAACTCATGGCAAGGCACACTACATGTGCGGTACACAACATAGCATACTATAGAGCCTACGTCTAAAGCATAGGGGACGACCTTCGTCCTTTCTCTCTCTTCTGTTGTGGTCAAGTCTTGAGTCTTACTCAATACTCACACCTTGTAACACAGCCAAGAACTCCTTCTTTGCTGATCTATTTTGAACTCTTTCAAAATCATGTCAAGGTGTGCGTTCTTTGAAAGTATCATCAGACGTCTTGATCTATCTCTATTGATCTTGATGCCCAACATGTAAGCAGCTTTATCCAGGTCTTCCTTTGAAAAACTCCTTTCAAACAACCCTTTATGATTTCCAGAAATTTTACATCATTTCGGATCAACAATATGTCATTCACATATACTTATCAGAAATGTTGTAGCGCTCCCACTCACTTTATTGTAAATACAAGTTTCTCATAAACTTTGTATAAACCCAAAATCTTTGATCATTTCATCAAAGCGTACATTCCAACTCCGAGATGCTTACTCCAGTCCTTAGAAGGATCGCTGGAGCTAGCATACCTTTTAGCATCCTTAGGATGGACAAAACCTTTCTGATTGTATCACATACAAACTTTCCTTACGAAAACTGGTAAGGAAACTTGTTTTGACATCCATGTGCCAGATTTCATAAATGCAGCTAATGCTAACATGATTCCGATGGACTTAAGCATCGCTACGGATGGGAAAAACTCATCGTAGTCAACTCCTTGAACTTGTGGAAATACTCTTTGCCACAAGTCGAGCTTCATAGACGGTAACATTACCGTCCACGTCCGTCTTCTTCTCAAAGTTCCATTTATCTCGGATTTCATGGCTTCTAACCATTTGTCGGAATATGGGCCCACCCTCGCTTCTCCATAGCTCATAGGTTCATCGTTGTCCAACAACATGACTTCCAAGATAGGATCACGTACTACTCTGAAGTATTACGCATCCTCGTCGTCCTACGAGGTTTGGTAGTGACTTGATCCGAAGTTTCATGATCACTATCATAAGCTTCCACTACAATTGGTGTAGGTGCCACAGGAACAACTTCCTGTGCCCTGCTACACACTAGTTGAAGTAACGGTTCAATAACCTTATCAAGTCTCCACCATCCTCCCACTCAATTCTTTCGAGAGAAACTTTTCCTCGAGAAAGGACCTGTTTCTAGAAGCAATTACTTTTGCTTCCAGATCTGAAATAGGAGGTATACCCAACTGTTTTGGGTATTCTATGAAGACGCATTTATCCGCTTTGGGTTCGAGCTTATCAGCCTGAAACTTTTTCACATAAGCATCGCAGCCCCAAACTTTTAAGAAAAGACAACTTAGGTTTCTCTAAATGGTGTCGTCTCAACGGAATTGCGTGGTGCCCTATTTAAAGTGAATGCGGTTGTCTCTAATGCCTAACCCATAAACGATAGTGGTAATTCGATAAGAAACATCATGGTATGCACCATATCCAATAGGGTGCAGTTATGATGTTCGGACACACCATCACACTATGGTGTTCCAGGCGGTATTAATTGTGAAACACTTTCCACAATGTCTTAATTGTGTGCCAAACTCGTAACTCAGATACTCATCTCTATGATCATATCACAGACATTTTATCCTCTTGTCACGACGATCTTCAACTTCACTCTGGAATTACTTGAACCTTTCAATAATTCAGACTTGTGTTTCATCAAGTAAATACACTCAGCATCTACTCAAATCATCTGTGAAGTAAGAACATAACGATATCCACTGCATGCCTCAGCACTCATTGGACTGCACACATCAAAATGTATTACATCCAACAAGTTGCTCTCTTGTTCCATCTTACTGAAAACGAGGCTTTTCAGTCATTTTGCCCATGTGGTATGATTTGCATGTCTCAAGTGATTCAAAATCAAGTGAGTCCAAACGATCCATCTGCATGGAGTTTCTTCATGCATATATACCAATAGACATGGTTCGCATGTCTCAATCTTTGCAAAAACGACTGAGTCCAAAGATCCATCTACATGGAGCTTCTTCATGTGTTCTATACCAATATGACTCAAATGGCAGTGCCACAAGTATGTGGTACTATCATTACTATTTTATATCTTTTGGCACGAACATGTGTATCACTGCGATCGAGATTCATTTCAGGTGCAAGACCATTGAAGGTATTATTCAAATAAACAGAGTAACCATTATTCTCCTTAAATGAATAACCGTATTGCGATAAACATAATCCAATCATGTTTATGCTCAACGCAAACACCAAATAACAATTATTTAGGTTTAACACCAATCTCGATGGTAGAGGGAGCATGCGATGCTTGATCACATCAACCTTGGAAACACTTCCAACATACATCGTCATCTCACCTTTAGCTAGTCTCCATTTATTCCGCAGCTTTTATTTCGAGTTACTAACACTTAGCAACCGAACCGGTATCTAATACCCTGGTGCTGCTGGGAGTACTAGTAAAGTACACATTCATATAATGTATATCCAATATACTTCTGTCGACCTTGCCTGCCTTCTCATCTACCAAGTATCTAGGGTAGTACTGCTTCAGTGACCGTTCCTCTCATTACAGAAGCACTTAGTCTCGGGTTTGGGTTCAACCTTGGGATTCTCCACTAGAGCAGCAAATGATTTGCTGTTTCATGAAGTATCCCTTTTGCCCTTGCCCTTCTAGAAACTAGTGGTTTTACCAACCATCAACAATTGATACTCCTATTTGATTTCTACTTTCACGGTGTCAAACATCGCGAGTTGCTCAAGGATCATCATGTCTATCCCTGATATGTTATAGTTCATCACGAAGCTCTAATAGCTTGGTGGCAGTGACTTTGGAGAACCATCACTATCTCATCTGGAAGATCAACTCCCACTCGATTCAAGTGATTGTAGTACTCAGACAATCTGAGCACATGCTCAACGATTGAGCTTTTCTCCCTTAGTTTGCAGGCTTAAGAAACTTGTCAGAGGTCTCATACCTCTTGACGTGGGCACTAGTCTGAAATCCCAATTTCAGTCTCCGGAACATCTCATATGTTCTGCGACGTTTCAAAACCGTCTTTGGTGCCAAAATTCTAAACCGTTAGCATTACTCACTGAACTATCACATAGTCATCAAAACGTGTATGTCAGATGTTTCGCAACATCTACAGACGACGCTGAGGTTCAGCACACCGAGCGGTGCATTAAGGACATAAGCCTTCTGTGCAGCAATGAGGACAATCCTCAGTTTACGGACCCAGTCCGCATAATTGCTACTACCAACTTTCAACTAAATTTTCTCTAGGAACATATCTTAAACAGTAGAACTAAAGCGTATGACATAATTTGCAAAGACCTTTTGACTATGTTCATGATAATTGAGTTCATCTGATTAATGCACTCCCACTCAGATAGACATCCCTCTAGTCATCTAAGTGATACATGATCCGAGTCAAACTAGGCCATGTCCGATCATCACGTGAGACGGACTAGTCATCATCGGTGAACATCTCCATGTTGATCGTATCTACTATACGACTCATGTTCGACCTTTCGGTCTCTTGTGTTCCGAGGCCATGTCTGTACATGCTAGGCTCGTCAAGTCAACCTAAGTGTTTTGCATGTGTTCCGAGGCCATGTCTGTACATGCTAGGCTGGTCAACACCCGTTGTATTCGAACGTTAGAATCTATCACACCCGATCATCACGTGGTGCTTCGAAACAACGAACCTTCGCAACGGTGCACAGTTAGGGGGAACACCTCTCTTGAAATTTTAGTGAGGGATCATCTTACTTACTACCGTCGTTCTAAGCAAATAAGATGCATAACATGATAAACATCACATGCAATCAAATAGTGACATGATATGGCCAATATCATTTTGCTCCTTTGATCTCCATCTTCGGGGCACCATGATCATCTTTGTCACCGGCATGACACCATGATCTCCATCATTGTGTCTTCATGAAGTTGTCACGCCAACGATTACTTCTACTTCTATGGCTAACGCGCTTAGCAATAAAGTAAAGTAATTTACATGGCGTTATTCAATGACACGCAGGTCATACAAAAATAAAGACAACTCCTATGGCTCCTGCCGGTTGTCATACTCATCGACATGCAAGTCGTGATTCCTATTACAAGAACATGATCAATCTCATACATCACATATATCATTCATCACATCCTTTTGGCCATATCACATCACATAGCATACCCTGCAAAAACAAGTTAGACGTCCCCTAATTGTTGTTGCATGTTTTACGTGGCTGCTATGGGTTTCTAGCAAGAACGATTCTTACCTACGTAAAACCACAACGTGATATGCCAATTTCTATTTACCCTTCATAAGGACCCTTTTCATCGAATCCATTCCGACTAAAGTGGGAGAGACAGACACCCGCTAGCCACCTTATGCAACTAGTGCATGTCAGTCGGTGGAACCTGTCTCACGTAAGCGTACGTGTAAGGTCGGTCCGGGCCGCTTCATCCCACAATGCCGCCGAAACAAGATAAGACTAGTAACGGCAAGAAGAATTGGCAACATCTACGCCCACAACTACTTTGTGTTCTACTCATGCATAGAAACTACGCATAGACCTAGCTCATGATGCCACTGTTGGGCACGTAGCAGAAATTCAAAATTTTCTACGCATCACCAAGATCAATCTATGGAGTAATCTAGCAACGAGGGGAAGGGGAGTGCATCTACATACCCTTGTAGATCGCGATGCGGAAGCGTTGCAAGAACGCGGATGAGGGATTTGTACTCGTAGCGATTCAGATCGCGGTTGATTCCGATCTAGGCACCGAAGAACGGTGCCTCCGCGTTCAACACACGTGCAGCCGGGTGACGTCTCCCACGCCTTGATCCAGCAAGGAGAGAGGGAGTGGTTGGGGAAGACTCCATCTAGCAGCAGCACGACGGCGTGGTGGTGATGGAGGAGCGTGGCAATCCCGCAGGGCTTCGCCAGGCACCGCGGGAGAGGAGGAGGGAGAGGGGTAGGGCTGCGCCGAAAGAGAGACGTTCTCGTGTCTTGGGCAGCCCCAAACCTCAACTATATATAGGGGGGAAGGGGGCTGCACCCCCTCTAGGGTTTCCACCCCAAGGGCTGGCGGCCAGCCCTAGATCCCATCTAAGGGGGGCGGCCAAGGGGAGGAGAGGGGGGGCGCCACTAGGGTGGGCCTTAAGGCCCATCTGGACCTAGGGTTTGCCCCCTCCCACTCTCCCATGCACCTTGGGCCTTGGTGGGGGGCGCACCAGCCCACCTGGGGCTGGTCCCCTCCCACACTTAGCCCACGTAGCCTTCTGGGGCTGGTGGCCCCACTTGGTGGACCCCCGGGACCCTCCCGGTGGTCCCGGTACATTACCGATATCACCCGAAACTTTTCCGGTGACCAAAACAGGACTTCCCATATATAAATCTTTACCTCCGGACCATTCCGGAACTCCTCGTGATGTCCGGGATCTCATCCGGGACTCCAAACAACATTCAGTAACCACGTACATACTTTCCCTATAACCCTAGCGTCATCGAACCTTAAGTGTGTAGACCCTACGGGTTCGGGAACCATGCAAACATGACCGAGACGTTCTCCGGCCAATAACCAACAGCGGGATCTGGATACCCATGTTGGCTCCCACATGTTCCACGATGATCTCATCGGATGAACCACGATGTCGGGGATTCAATCAATCCCGTATACAATTCCCTTTGTCCATCGGTATGTTACTTGCCCGAGATTCGATCGTCGGTATCCTGATACCTTGTTCAATCTCGTTACCGGCAAGTCTCTTTACTCGTTCCGTAACTCACATCATCCCGTGATCAACTCCTTGGTCACATTGTGCACATTATGATGATGTCCTACCGAGTGGGCCCAGAGATACCTCTCCGTTTACACGGAGTGACAAACCCCAGTCTCGATTCGTGCCAACCCAACAGACACTTTCGGAGATACCTGTAGTGCACCTTTATAGCCACCCAGTTATGTTGTGACGTTTGGTACACCCAAAGCATTCCTACGGTATCCGGGAGTTGCACAATCTCATGGTCTAAGGAAGTGATACTTGACATTAGAAAAGCTCTGAGCAAACGAACTACACGATCTTGTGCTAGGCTTAGGATTGGGTCTCGTCCATCACATCATTCTCCTAATGATGTGATCCTGTTATCAACGACATCCAATGTCCATGGTCAGGAAACCGTAACCATCTATTGATCAACGAGCTAGTCAATCTAGAGGCTTACTAGGGACATGGTGTTGTCTATGTATCCACACATGTATCTGAGTTTCCTATCAATACAATTCTAGCATGGATAATAAACGATTATCATGAACAAGGAAATATAATAATAACCTATTTATTATTGCCTCTAGGGCATATTTCCAACAACTCTATGTATGTATAACCTTCCTCCTTGGATGTGCATGAAGCGGAAGTTCATTATGATGCCAGTTCTCATCCAAGGCTCTAAGCAACCCGGCAACGACATGGATGTGTACCTAAGGCCATTAGTTGAAGAACATTTACAGTTGTGGAATGGAAACGGTGTACGTACGTGGGATGAGCACAAACAGGAGGAATTTAACCTGCACGCGTTGCTGTTTGTAACCATCAACGATTGGCCCGCTCTCAGTAACCTTTCAGGACAGACAAACAAGGGATACCATGCATACACGCACTGTTTAGATGAAACTGAAAGTATATACCTGGACAAATGCAGGAAGAATGTGTACCTGGGCCATCGTCGATTTCTTCCGACCAACCATCAATGTCGAAAGAAAGGCAAGCATTTCAAAGGCGAGGCAGATCACCGGAAGAAGCCCGCCATGCGTAGCGGTGATCACGTACTTGCTATGGTCAATGATTTACACGTAATCTTTGGAAGGGTCACGGCGGACTAGCTGTTCCGAATGACGCTGAGGGACACGCACCCATGTGGAAGAAGAAATCTATATTTTGGGACCTACCCTGCTGGAAAGACCTAGAGGTCCGCTCTTCAATTGACGTGATGCACGTGACGAAGAACCTTTGCGTGAACCTGCTAGGCTTCTTGGGCGTGTATGGGAAGACAAAAGATACACCTGAGGCACGGGAGGACCTGCAACGTTTGCACGAAAAAGACGGCATGCCTCCAAAGCAGTATGAAGGTCCTGCCAGCTACGCTCTTACGAAAGAAGAGAAAGAAATCTTCTTTGAATGTCTGCTCAGTATGAAGGTCCCGATTGGCTTCTCGTCGAATATAAAGGGAATAATAAATATGTCAGAAAAAATGTTCCAGAACCTAAAGTCTCATGACTGCCATGTGATTATGACGCAACTGCTTCCGGTTGCATTGAGGGGGCTTCTACCGGAAAACGTCTGATTAGCCATTGTGAAGCTATGTGCATTCCTCAATGCAATCTCTCAGAAGGTGATCGATCCAGAAATCATACCAAGGCTAAGGAGTGATGTGGCGCAATGTCTTGTCAGTTTCGAGCTTGTGTTCCCACCATCCTTCTTCAATATCATGACGCACGTCCTAGTTCATCTAGTCGACGAGATTGTCATTGTGGGGCCCGTATTTCTACACAATATGTTCCCCTTTGAGAGGTTCATGGGAGTCCTAAAGAAATATGTCTGTAACCGCTCTAGGCTAGAAGGAAGCATCTCCATGGGCCATCAAACAGAGGATGTCATTGGGTTTTGTGTTGACTTCATTCCTGGCCTTAAGAAGATAGGTCTCCCTAAATCGCGGTATGAGGGGAGACTGACTGGAAAAAGCACGCTAGGAGCGGACTCAATAATATGCAGGGACGGGCATTCTTGGTCTCAAGCACACTACACAGTTCTACAGAACTCTACCTTGGTGACCCCGTATGTCGATGAACACAAGAACAGTCTGCGCTCCAAACACCCGGAGCAGTGCGACGACCGGATTACATGTGAACACATCAGGACTTTCAGCAGTTGGTTGGAAACATGTCTCAGAGGTGACAACACTGTTTGTGATGAGCTGTACTCGTTGTCCAGGGGACCATCTTTGACTGTATTGACTTACAAAAGATACGAGATAAATGGGAATACATTTTACACGATCGCCCAAGATCAAAAGAGCACCAACCAAAACAGCGGTGTCCGCTTTGATGCAGCAACCGAGAGGGGAAAGGACACATATTATGGTTACATAGTGGACATATGGGAACTTGACTACGAACATGATTTTAAGGTCCCTTTGTTTAAGTGCAAATGGGTCAATCTGTCAGGAGGCGGGGTACAGGTAGACCCACAGTACGGAATGACAACAGTGGATCTGAAAAATCTTGGGTACACTGACGAACCGTTCGTCCTAGCCAATGATGTGGCACAGGTTATCTATGTGAAGGACATGTCTACCAAACCGAGAAAAAGAAAAGATAAGGAAGCGAATACATCATATGATGAGCCAAAGCGCCACATAGTTCTTTCAGGAAAAAGGGACATCGTGGGAGTGGAGGGCAAGACAGACATGTCTGAAGATTATGAAAAGTTTCATGAAATTCCTCCCTTCATAGTCAAGGCTGACCCAAGCATCCTGATAAACGATGAAGATTATCCATGGTTACGGCGCAATAAGCAAATGACACAAGCGAAGAAAAAGTGAAGACTTTCTCCCGCAACTATTATGATAATACCATGCCAACTTTGTAACAGACGAGTATGATACCATTGTCCGTTTTGTACACGAAGTGCCTCCAGTTTTTGCCGTAACCCTCTCAACTTTCTTGCACATGCTATGTGGATGAAATGATGATACCATGCCAACTTTCAACCTTTTTAGAGTTCATTTGAAATGCTTTTCAATTTCAGGGTCTTATAGCTCAAAATAATCAATAAATGCATGAAAAATAAGAAATGAAGTCAGAAAGGGTTGAAAATTGATGATGTGGCTTTGAATGGTGCATTTTGAACACACAAAAAGTCAGGAGTTCAAATAAGTTTTTAAAAATAAAATCCCTTAGTAACAGACGAGTTCCCGTATGAAATCCTGATACTTCGAAAGAGATTGTCCGTTTTGTACACGAAGTGCATCCAGTTTTGCCATAACCCTCTCAACTTTCTTGCACATGCTATGTGGATGAAATGATGATACCGTGCCAACTTTCAACCTTTTCAGAGTTCATTTGAAATGCTTTTCAATTTTAGGGTCTTATAGTTCAAAATAATCAGTAAATGCATGAAAAATGGTGCATGAAAAATAACAAATAAAATAAATAAGTAATTAGAATCAAAATAATATAAACTTTAATAAAATATATAAGTACAAACAAAATAAAATAAACTTTAATAACATAAATAAAATTTATGAAACTAAAATTATCAAAGTATTTTCTGTTCAAAACATTATAAGCAGCCTCTAGTATTATTGAAACTAAAATTATATAAAATTGATGCAACTAAAATTATCGAAGTATTTTCTGTTCAAAATCATTGAAAGCAAAAAAAATTTCATAAAGAACTTATTTTGTTAGAAACTTTAATAGCAAAAAGAATTATCATAAAGTAAAATAAATAAGTAATTAGAAACAAAATAAATAAGTTTTTTGTTGTAAGTAGAAACAAAACAAAATAAATAAAGCCAAAAATAAAACAAAAAAAGGCAAAAAAATATGCCACCTACTGGGCCACCACGGCCTGAATACGACTAGAAACCCATCGATGGGCCAGGATTCAGGCCCGCAGAAGGCCCAGTAGGCCCATCAGGCATAGCAGTGACAATTAGGGCCGTAAGCCTGCAATGGAGAGGAGCTCGAGAGGGGAGCGGCAGTGGGGCTTATAAACCACTGCGCGCCCCTCTCAACTAGCGAGGTGGGACTAAACTTTCGACGCGGGCGCACCAGCACAAGGCCTTTGGTCCCGGTTGATGGCACCAACCGGGACTAAAGGGGTGCATTGGTACCGGTTGCACTAACC
Organism: Triticum aestivum; assembly: GCF_018294505.1. Lineage (NCBI taxonomy): Eukaryota > Viridiplantae > Streptophyta > Magnoliopsida > Poales > Poaceae > Triticum > Triticum aestivum. The sequence goes on along the minus strand of NC_057814.1, from coordinate 133,717,339 downwards.
GGTACCAATGCCCCCCCTTTAGTCCCGGTTGGTGCCACCAACCGGGACCAAAGGCCGCCGCTTCCCGCCCTTTGGGCTGCTGAAAAGAGACCTTTGGTCCCGGTTGGTGGCACCAACCAGGACTAAAAGGGGCATTGGTCTCGGTTGCTGCCATGAACCGGTACCAATGCTCTCCGTATATAAGTAGGACTTGTAAATTTTCCAGTTCCATCGAACATTTGCCCCCCGACGACGCCGAACTCATCGACGCCGCCAGGCTGCCCGTGCTCGCCGACGCCGCCAGGCTACCCGTGCTCGCCGTCGCCGCCCCGCCGCTCGCTCCTCGTCACTGCCCACTCCTCGTCGCCGTCGCCCCGTGCCGTTGCCCTGCCCCGACGCGCCGCCCCGGCCCGTGTCCCTGCCCCAACGCGCCACCCCAGCCCGCGCGCCCCTGCCCCGACGTGCCGCCCCGGCCCAAGCCCCTGCCCCGACGCCGCCCACGCCCCCGGCCTGCCCCGACCACGCGCCGCCGCCATGTTCGGTCCGGCCGCCGGCCTTCCTCTCTGTCTTTTTTCATATATATGATATTTTTTTTCAGATTTTTTGTTCATATATATGATGATTTGTTTTTTGCATTTTTATAAAAATGTATATATGTATGTATGTTCTCTTTGCATATAAAAGTTAGATTTTTAGTACATTTGCGTACATTTTAGGTTAGTTTCATTTTTAGAAAAGTTTTATATATTTAGGAAAAGAAGGAAGAGAAGAAGACGGAAGAAGAAGAAAAAGTTTTATATATGCAAAAGTTACATTTTTAGAAAAGTATTATATATCTAGCTAGGAAGATAATGAAGAAGAAGAAGAAAAAGAAGGAGAGGAAAAAGGAAAATAAGAAGAAGAAAAAAGAAGAAAAAGAAGAGGAGAAGAAGAGAAAATAGAATATATTCTATTTTCTCTTCTTCTCCTCTATTCCTTTCTTCTTCTCCTCTTTTTTTTCTTCTTTTTTTTTCTTCAATCTTCTCCTCTATTAATATCTTCTTCTCCTCTTTTTATTTCTTCTTCGTCTTCTTATTTTTTATCGGATATGTCGTTGTCGATATACCCCGTGTCCCGATAACTTCAACACGAGGGGGGGTTCGACCTACCCCCTCCCCGATAACATTATTTTCCCATGTATGTATGTCGTCGTTGTCGATATAACCCCCTCCCGGATAACTTCGACCGTGATAACTTATACCACGGGAGCACCCCCCGGCCCCTCTCGTTCGACCAAAACTCTCGAGGACACCCAAACCCTAGAAAAAAACGATGTCGGTCTCCTACCCCCTCCCGCCGCGGCCCTACCCTTGAAGCGTTGCCGAGGCCACCCCAAACCCGGAATAAGCTAGGTCTACGTTTGCACTAATATATTCACCTGCTGTCATGTTTATGTAATAATTGCCATGTTGTAATATTTGCAGAAACAATGGAGCACGGACGAGACGAGGAAGCAGAAGAGGTGTTGGGGAACATAATCTTAGCCGGAGGTGATGTCTTGTCGTATCTTAACGACAATGATGGTCTGGAAGAACAGGGTGAAGAAGCAGGCTACGGTGATCGAAGAGTGGAGGAGGAAAGACATGATTATGATGGCTCCGGTGACCCAATGCTGGTGCAAAAAGGAGCCCGTGGTGACGGCTCCGGTGACCGAACAGAGTCCGGCCAGGTAAATATATTAGTTAAGCCTGTGCCGACTAGCTAATTGATGCATTCATTGTTTTGGTATGTACACATATTAATTAACTCTCGTCTTTCTTCTTTTTTCTAGCCCTCCGGATCGAGCACAACTTCGGTAAAGAGACGAGGCCCGAAGAGAAAGTTGCGCTCGGATGAAAGGTTTGAGATCACAGCAATCGCGCGCGACGGCCAACCGATTGAACCCATCCGGACAAAGGAAGCATTTGCTGCTCAGTGCGGGGTTCTTGTTAGGGACAAGATCCCGATCAGCATCCACCAATGGTATAAGCCTAAGAAGGAAGACCCTGAGGTGTCTTATGTCAATGATATGCAGAAAGATGATCTTTGGACTGAGCTGAAGGCAAATTTCACCCTACTGCCAGAGGAGGATCCGGAGAAGCTAGTTAAAGAGCAATTAATCAAGTCTCATGCTCTTAAGAAGATGGCAGACCTATTCAGGAGGTGGAAGAATGAGCTGAAAACGTTTGTCGACAAAGAAGAGACAACAGAATTCATCGGCAAAGATGAGAAGATCAGAGATCCCTGGCCCGCATTTGTGGCCCACAAGACATCGGAAAAGAGTAAGAGGTTGTCAGCGACAAACAAGAAAAATGCTGCGAAGAAGAAGCTTCACCATCGCACGGGGTCAGGTGGCTACCTCAAAGCCTGGCCTAAGTGGGCCAAGGCTGAGAATGATCTGCTTGATAAAGGGATCGAACCAGAGACAATGAACTGGCCAGACCATTGCCGGACTTGGTTCTTCGGGGCTGGCGGAACCTTGGACCCTGTATCAGGGAAGTGCGTTTGGACGGACGAGCAAATGAGAATACCAGTCAAGAGGCTTCAGCACTATATCGATGCAGCGCACCAAGGGACGTTCGTTCCAGACAGACAGAACGACGAGCTCACAATTGCCCTCGGAAATCCTGAGCACCCTGGACCGACACGAGGCACGCCAGGCTCCGTTCCGTGGAAGGCTGGTTTTCCGGACGCAGGCGGTTACAAATGCCAGGAGAGGAGGAAAAAAGTGGAGCAGACCCAAATTCAGAAGCTGCACGAAAGGGTTCAAGCGCTAGAGGAACGAGACGTAGCTCGCAGTAATCGACCTGCCGAAACTACCCCCGAAGCTACCCCACCATCTCGGCGGAGAAGCAGCGTGGCTTCCACCGAGCTGCTTCAGCCGGAGCATGTCTTGACGGCTCCTGCTAGCTACCCCGTGGATGCTATCACGGAGTCTCAACATTGCCACCTTATGACGCGATGGGAGAACTTCAAAGTCAAGGCGGCTGTCGGCTCTGTTCGACCTCCTGAACCCGGCGCAACTTTTCACTGTCGTCCGATTCCAGAAGGATATGCTAGGGTGACGGTGGACGAAATAACGGAGGGATTTGAGGACCTCCAGCTTGACCACCCTACCGGTGAAGGGGAGACTCGGCTGGGTTCTGCTCTGAAGACTCCATGCCTATGGCGGAAGGAGCTCATCAACCTTCCGAACTGGACGCCTCCAGCGAGTAAGGGCACTCCGCCTCCTCCTCCGGCGAGTGATCAGGGCACTCAGCCTCCTTCTCCGACGCGTGGCGGCACTCCGCCTCCTTCTCCACCCGCGCCGGCGCGCCGGAGCAGCCAGCCTCCTCCTTCTCCGCCTCGTCAGCAAGGGCGGAAGAGACCCGCCGCCGCTCCGGCTGCTCCGGCGCGTCGTAGTCCTTCTCCTCCGCCTCGTAAGCAAGGAAAGAAGACAGCCGCAGCCGCTCCGTCTGCTCTGCCAGCGTCTAGCAGTACAGCCAGAGGCGGGAGGCAATACAGATTCGGTCCTTCTCTGAAGACTCCAGAGAAGTTACCATACGAGAGGACCGAGGAGGAAACCACGAAGATCGTGCGAGCCGAAGTGAAGAACTTCTTTGAAGGGGTGAAAGCAAAGAAACATCCACCTCCGGAGGAGAAGGTAGATCCGGTGAAAGCGAAGCGCACTCTGGCTGCCCTGACAAAACCACCAAAGTCTCCGCCGAAAGGCAACTATGAGCGCATTATTGGAAAGACATTTGCCGAAGCGGAGCGGTCGGGAAGTACTGTCAGTGATCAAAGGTTAAAAGAACGACGAGCTGGAAAAAAAATTGCCCAGCTCGGCGAACAAGCGAACCAATCGTGCCCCCCGCTCAAGGTGTCTAGCGACATCGTCGCTAATGATCCGAGGATGGTGGCCGGTTATAGCAATCTTGGAGATTACCTGCCCGACGATGTACATTATGATTTCTTGGAGGTGGACGAACACAAATACCATTACGGGAAGCCTCTCATCAAAGATGAAAGATCTCTAACAACGATGATGCGAAGATTACATGATTGGTACATGAAAACCTGCAGAGAGTCTGGGGGGAGGGATACTTTGATGCTGAGAGTTAAAGAGGAGCATGACCTCGTTGGAATTGAACTGTTGAATGTTCCGTTTGAGGAGTTCTTCCAGTTTTTCAATCAAAAGGCCCTCGATAAATCAACGGTCACTTGCTACTGTCTGTAAGTAGTACTACTTCTGTCATTAAGTCTCTCTATATAGGTCAACTCTTTCATTGCATGTATTTATAATTATCCTCACTATATTATGCAGATTGAAGATCGCCGAATTGAAGAAAAGACAAATCGGTGATATTGGATTCATTAACACAAATCTCATAGATGCAACTGAGGTTAAATATCATGCCGAAAATACCGAGGCCAACTTGCTACGATCGTTGGTAATAAATGAAAACAAAGATATTATACTCTTTCCTTACAACTTCAAGTGAGTGTTACTGTCTTGTGCATATTCGGTTTCCCTTATTAGTCCAGGTTATAGTAATGTAATTGATGACTTATGCATGCGTGTGCAGCTTCCACTATATTCTCCTAGAGATTAAGCTTGAGCAGGGAGTAGTAACCGTCTTAGACTCGAGACGAAAAGATCCCCAGGACTATGCGGACATGACTCAAATGCTCGAGAAGTAAGTTAAATCGATCATTATCCACCATATCAGCAACTTTGTTCATTTCCTGATATCAAGTAATTGTTTTCTTTGTCTGGCAGGGTTTGGAGAAAATTCACCAAAAAAGCTCCGGGACTGCCGAAGAAGCTGCAATTTAGACACCCGAAAGTAAGTACTATAGTAGCATGTTCCGCGCATCTCCTAGTGATTCAAGCGCTAGTTTCATCAATACCATTTAGCATGCTTGCTTATCAGTTTGATTGACCTCTATTTCTTGTAAAGTGGTTGTGGCAGGAACAAGGGAATGATTTCTGTGGATACTACGTTTGCGAGTCCATCCGCCACACGACCTGTGAGCGGGGCTACTCTGACGAACAATATGAAGTGCGTAAGCAATAATATTCACAATTTTATTTTATTACCATCATTTGTGTTGAGTTTCATTTATTTATATATATATATGTATTGACCCCCTTCTTCAAATTAGATCTTTCGGATGCGGGATGAACTCCTAGCACCAGATCGTATGCGAGCAATTCAAGAGGAATTGGCGGCATTCTTCCTTGACCACGTGACCTCTGAAGACGGAGAATACCATGTGGACCTTGACTTCGTATATAATTAGGAGATTATATTGTAAGAGATAATTATTGTATATATATAGCCAGTAGTGTCGGATAGATATACGAGAACTTGTTGTTCGACCAATCTCTCGGAGAAGGAGAGGTGGTCGATATCACTTCTCTCTGTATGCATATGTTCATGACGATCTTCTGTTTCCTTCATTTTCTTAGTAGCTAGCGTGTCTAGTCCTCTCTATACGTATATAGTACGTAGCGTCGACCAAGCACGGAGATAAGAGAGGACACTTCTCTCTATTAATTAGCTAGCTAACACAATATATGAAACACCTAAATTAACCCCCCAAAACCCCCAACCCCCCTTTCAAAAAAAAAACAAAAACCCCAGCCCCTGAAATGCTGACGCGTGGATGCCTATTGGTCCCGGTTAGTGCCACCAACCGGGACCAAAGGCCCTCCTGCCTGGGCTCGCCGCACCGGCCACGTGGAGGCCCATCTGTCCCGGTTCGTGTAAGAACCGGGACTAAAGGGCTAGGGCATTAGTAACGACCCTTTAGTCCCGGTTCAAAAACCGGGACAAAAGGCCCTTACCAACCGGGACAGATGACCCTTTTTCTACTAGTGCCACATCTAGAGGTTGCTCCCCCGCCGTCCGACATGAATCCTCAACGACGACGGCGCCATGGGCCTCTTTAGCAAGCGTGGCAAGCACAACTACGAGGTCGGCTTGTCGAGCGTGACCAGCTGTACATCCCCGTGCACCGGGCGCACTTCCATTGGGAGCACCGCGTCCCACTACAGTGGTCGAACATCAACCTCCCTCATGGCTGGCACATCGACCCCAACAGGATTCCGGTGCCGGCTGTGCCTTAGTCCAAGCGCGCGTGGCAAAGATCCACAACCGCCGTGCCCAGCTCCTATCGAAGGAATGATGGGACCCAGCTTACATGTCGGACTCCCCGAACTGGGACGTCTGGTTCGCGACGGAGCATGATGTGCACCGCCAGGGGGTCGTCTAGATGGATGCCCACGCTCCACCCCCCGCCAGTAGTGGTGAAGGAGGAGGACGAAGAAGAGGAGGCCGTGTACCAGGTGGCCCTCGAGGAGGCGACACGACAGGCGATCGAAGAGTCCGAGCACGGGGAGATGGCCAGGTGGCCTCGCCTCGCTTTCGGTCTAGCCGAATCTACAACTGAAGTGCACGCGAACACGCCACCGCCACCTCCCTCGCCGCCCGCACCACTCCACTCATGGGTGTGGACGAGCACCCTGCCGATCTACGTGTCCTGCACGCCTATGTGGCTGGGCGTCACCGACAAGGAGAAGTGCTAGCACCTCTAGAATGCCGAGATGCGGGCGTTAGCGGCTGAGCAGGAATTGGCGGAACGCACCATGCAGGTTGAGCGCAACGCAGACGTCGTGCGGCTCAAGGTGGAGCAGGAGGCGGACCCGAATGAGGCGCATCCGTCCTTCCCCCTAGGCGGAGGCCCCATTGTTCGTCGACCTAGCGGAGGAGGATGAGGACGACGACGGCTGGGGCTGTGGGCTGCGGGATGTTTTTTAGTTTTTACCTATTCTTTTATGGTTTTTTGCGGGTGACCTATTGTTTTATGTTTTAATTATCGTAAGTGGACTTCGGCCTGCATTTTATTATTAAGTTCATATATTTTTAACTTTTAATTGCATAAGTTTTACACTAAAAAAGGAGATTGCAATATTTTTTAATACCCAAATTTAAGAATGCGTCGTGTACGGCAAAGCCGGACAGAATCGGACATGTTTGTCCGCCCAACCTATCCAAACGCACAAAATGCAGGCCAGATCTGCGGCAGTTTTCGGCCCGGTTGGAGTTGGCCCCAGGAAAAAGGTGAGACTAGAAGAAAAATGAAAGGGTATCGATCAAGACTCATACAGTCAACAAACAGCATGCTGCGGGTATCGATCAAGACTTTGGCAGCTTCACGCCCAAGCGCAACACCATGAAGTGGAGAGGAGCACAACCGCAGGGCGGCAACCACCAAACAGCTTTTTTTAGCTGCAAAAAATAGTAGGTGTCATATCATATGCATTCGGAGGCGGGCTACCTGGGCCTGAAGGTCAAAAAGTCGCCATGAGTGACAATGGCGCCTATGCTTTGCTCGCGTCGCGATTCCATTGCAATTATGAGCTGCGGCGAAGCAGACTAGCCGATGATGAGAGATGTCAGAAAAGACCGAGACTGGAAAAAGAGAAAGGAATACGGTGCTCTGGCGGTCGATTTATTGCGAAAGGCCGCGTGGCAGGTTCAGAGATGGTGCAGGTTTCAGAGAACACGTTGGCCGTGGAGGGCTGGAGGCAGAACATCGTTTATGGGTCAGCAGAACCTATGTTATCTGTTCTGTGCGAATGAGCAAGAGCGAGCAGAACGCTTTTTTTTTTACCAAAAAGAGCTGGTAGAACATAAACCCTGAGTTTTACAATCACAATATTGCCAAAAAAAATATACACACTTACCGAATTGCATAATGCCACTTCTGGTTCTGGATATAGGGCCTGTTTGGATCACAGCCCTGAGGCGCCCGACCAAATATTTGGTCGTTGACCGGAGCGATGGCTCACGTTTGGTTCAGATCCGATTATTTGGCTCGCCCCAGCCTTGTCTCCGCTTCCCATCTATTGTGCAGCCAATTATTTGGCAAGGCGCCGGCGGCTGTTTCCTCCGCCAAAATTTTGGCGTGCCACTGATTGGCAGGGCGCCCGGAGGCATAATCCAAAGGAAACACTTGTATACGGTGCGCCGGCCGAAACGTTGGCCGGTCTCACGCGGGTCGTGTGATTGCAAAACGGTTCGTGGCTAGGATTCATCCCCTTATCCTCTCGCGGGGTCGTCCAAATCCACAGCTTCTTCTATCTCTCGCCATGGAAGCCCTCTCTCCCGAGCTCGATCTGTCCTCTCCTCTCTCCCTCCTCCTCCACTTATGGCCATGAGAGAACCCCGGTCCGTTGCTGTTGCCCTGCCGCGCATCTCCTCCCCCTGAATCATGTGTTGCGACCGCTATGCCTCACACTGCAACCGCTGCTTTTTTGGGACGGTAGTGGCCGGCGACGTCTCTCGGCTGCGGCTGCTACATGGTTACAACCGGTGGCGCAGGCTGGTACAACCGACAACTCTGGTTGCTACAAGCCGCCGACAGACTGGACCCGGGACCACGAGATGCTACCCCATGACAATGGCGTTTTGCTACGGTTGTGGTCGAGAAAGCTGCAACAGGCATCCGTAGAAGCTGGAACCCGTCATCGACAGAGCTGCAATTAGCGTATAGAAAAGCTGCAACGGAGACGGCTTGGTGCTACGCCAGAGAGCTGGAACCGATAACACCGTTGCTGCAAACGTACGTACACTTTGCTGGAACTGGCCGGCGGCAAAGCTGGAACCTTGACCGCAAGATGCTACAACCGGCATGGCGTTTTGCTACGGCTGTGGTCGAGAAAGCTACAACGAGCATCCGTAGAAGTTGGAACCGATCACCGGCAGAGCTACAAATGGCTTCTTCAAAAGCCGGAACCGGTCACCGGCAGAACCGCCGGAATGCTGGGACCGCGGTGACCACGCTCACGCGGATGCTGCAACTGCTTTGTTCGATGCTGGAGCCGACACTGCAAGATGCTACTACCAACCAGAACATTTGCTACATCCACCCGACATTGTTACAACCCGCGACGGCGGCGACGACGGTGACGGCGGCCTTTTTGCTGCATCCTTGTTGATTTTTCGCTACTACCGGAGATGCAATTTGCTACTTCCATTCCCAGCGATTTTGGCTGGAACCATCACGTCTCCGGCAACCCTACAACGGACACCCGATGCCCATCGAAGATGCTACGACATGCACCACAGGAGGTTGCAACCGGCCACCGTGGATGCTACTGTTGGGGAACGTAGTAATTTCAAAAAATTTCCTACGCACACGCAAGATCATGGTGATGCATAGCAACGAGAGGGGAGAGTGTTGTCCACGTACCCTCGTAGACCGATAGCGGAAGCGTTATCACAACGCGGTTGATGTAGTCGTACGTCTTCACGATCCGACCGATCAAGTACCGAACGCACGGCACCTCCGAGTTTAGCACACGTTCAGCTCGATGACGTCCCTCGAACTCCGATCCAGCCGAGTGTTGAGGGAGAGTTTCGTCAGCACGACGGCGTGGTGACGATGATGATGTTCTACCGACGCAGGGCTTCGCCTAAGCTCCACAACGATATTATCGAGGTGTAATATGGTGGAGGGGGCACCGCACACGGCTAAAATATCGTATATCAATTGTGTGTCGAGAGGTGCCCCCCTGCCCCCGTATATAAAGGAGCAAGGAGGAGAGGGCCGGCCAAGGGGAGGTGGCGCGCCCAAGGGGGGAGTCCTACTCCCACCGGGAGTAGGACTCCTCCTTTCCTTGTGGGAGTAGGAGAAGGGAAGGGGGAAGGAGAAAGAAGGAAGGGGGCGCCCCCCTCCCTAGTGCAATTCGGACTAGTCCATGGAGGGGTGCGGCCACCCTTTGGGGCCTTTCTCTCCTTTCCGTATGGCCCATTAAGGCCCAGTACGAATTCCCGTAACTCTCCGGTACTCCGAAAAATACCCGAATCACTCGGAACCTTTCCGAAGTCCGAATATAGTCGTACAATATATCGATCTTTACGTCTCGGCCATTTCGAGACTCCTCGTCATGTACCCGATCTCATCCGGGACTCCGAACTCCTTAGGTACATCAACATACATAAACTCATAATAAAACTGTCATCGTAACGTTAAGCGTGCGGACCCTACGGGTTCGAGAACTATGTAGACATGACCGAGACACCTCTCCAGCCAATAACCAATAGCGGAACCTAGATGCTCATATTGGCTCCCACATATTCTACGAAGATCTTTATCGGTCAAACCGCATAACAACATACGTTGTTCCCTTTGTCATCGGTATGTTACTTGCCCGAGATTCGATCGTCGGTATCTCGATACCTAGTTCAATCTCGTTACCGGCAAGTCTCTTTACTCGTTCTGTAATACATCATCCCGCAACTAACTCATTAGTCACAATGCTTGCAAGGCTTATAGTGATGTGCATTACCGAGTGGGCCCACAGATACCTCTCCGACAATCGGAGTGACAAATCCTAATCTCGAAATACGCCAACCCAACAAGTACCTTTATAATCACCCATTTACGTTGTGACGTTTGGTAGCACACAAAGTGTTCCTTCGGTAAACGGGAGTTGCATAATCTCATAGTCATAGGAACATGTATAAGTCATGAAGAAAGCAATAGCAACATACTAAACGATCGAGTGCTAAGCTAACGGAATGGGTCAAGTCAATCACGTCATTCTCCTAATGAGGTGATCCCGTTAATCAAATGACAACTCATGTCTATGGCTAGGAAACATAACCATCTTTGATTAATGAGCTAGTCAAGTAGAGGCATACTAGTGACACTCTGTTTGTCTATGTATTCACACATGTATTATGTTTCCGGTTAATACAATTCTAGCATGAATAATAAACATTTATCATGATATAAGGAAATATATAATACTTTATTATTGCCTCTAGGGCATATTTCCTTCAGTCTCCCACTTGCACTAGAGTCAATAATCTAGTTCACATCGCCATGTGATTTAACATCAATAATTCACATCACCATGTGATTAACACCCATAGTTCACATCTCTATGTGACCAACACTCAAAGGGTTTACTAGAGTCAATAATCTAGTTCACATCGCTATGTGATTAACACCCAAAGAGTACTAAGGTGTGATCATGTTTTGATTGTGAGATAATTTTAGTCAACGGGTCTGTCACATTCAGATCCGTAAGTATTTTGCAAATTTCTATGTCTACAATGCTCTGCACGGAGCTACTCTAGCTAATTGCTCCCACTTTCAATATGTATCTAGACCGAGACTTAGAGTCATCTAGATTTAGTGTCAAAACTTGCATCGACGTAACCCTTTACGACGAACCTTTTGTCACTTCCATAATCGAGAAACATATCCTTATTCCACTAAGGATAATTTTGACCGCTGTCCAGTGATCTACTCCTAGATCACTATTGTACTCCCTTGCCAAAATCAGTGTAGGGTATACAATAGATCTGGTACACAACATGGCATACTTTATAGAACCTATGGCCAAGGCATAGGGAATGACTTTCATTCTCTTTCTATCTTTTGCCGTGGTCGGGCTTTGAGTCTTTACTCGATTTCACACCTTGTAACACAGGCAAGAACTCTTTCTTTGACTGTTCTATTTTGAACTACTTCAAAATCTTGTTAAGGTATGTACTCATTGAAAAACTTATCAAGCGTCTTCATCTATCTCTATAGATCTTGATGCTCAATATGTAAGAAGCTTCACCGAGGTCTTTCTTTGAAAAACTCCTTTAAAACACTCCTTTATGCTTTGCAGAATAATTCTACATTATTTCCGATCAACAATATGTCATTCACATATACTTATCAGAAATGCTGTAGTGCTCCCACTCACTTTCTTGTAAATACAGGCTTCACAAGTCTGTATAAAACTATATCCTTTGATCAACTTATCAAAGCGTATATTCCAACTCCGAGATGCTTGCACCAGTCCATAGATGGATCGCTGGAACTTGCATATTTTGTTAGCACCTTTAGGATTGACAAAACCTTCCGGTTGCATCATATACAACTCTTCTTTAATAAATCCATTAAGGAATCCAGTTTTGTTTATCCATTTGCCAGATTTCATAAAATGCGGCAATTGCTAACATGATTCGGACAGACTTAAGCATAGATACGAGTGAGAAACTCTCATCGTAGTCAATACCTTAAACTTGTCGAAAACCTTTTGCGACAATTCTAGTTTTGTAGATAGTAACACTACTATCAGCGTCCGTCTTCCTCTTGAAGATCCATTTAATCTCAATGGCTCGCCGATCATTGGGCAAGTCAATCAAAGTCCATACTTTGTTCTCATACATGGATCTCATCTCAGATTTCATGGCCTCAAGCCATTTTGCGGAATCTGGGCTCACCATCGCTTCTTCATAGTTCGTAGGTTCGTCATGGTCTAGTAACATAACCTCCAGAACAGGATTACCGTACCACTCTGGTGCGGATCTTACTCTGGTTTACCTACGAGGTTTGGTAGTAACTTGATCTGAAGTTACATGATCATCATCATTAACTTCCTCACTAATTGGTGTAGGAGTCACAGGAACAGATTTCTGTGATGAACAACTTTCCAATAAGGGAGCAGGTACAGTTACCTCATCAAGTTCTACTTTCCTCCCACTCACTTCTTTCGAGAGAAACTCCTTCTCTAGAAAGGATCCATTCTTAGCAACGAATGTCTTGCCTTCGGATCTGTGATAGAAGGTGTACCCAACTGTCTCCTTTGGGTATCCTATGAAGACACATTTCTCCTATTTGGGTTTGAGCTTATCAGGATGAAACTTTTTTCACATAAGCATCGCAACCCCAAACTTTAAGAAACGACAACTTTGGTTTCTTGCCAAACCACAGTTCATAAGATGTCATCTCAACGGATTTAGATGGTACCCTATTTAACGTGAATGCAGCTGTCTCTAATGCATAAGCCCAAAACGATAGTGGTAGATCGGTAAGAGACATCATATATCGCACCATATCTAATAAAGCACGTTTATGACGTTCGGACACACCATTACGCTGTGGTGTTCCAGGTGGCGTGAGTTGCGAAACTATTCCGCATTGTTTCAAATGAAGACCAAACTCGTAACTAAAATATTCTCCTCCACGATCAGATCGTAGAAACTTTATTTTCTTGTTACGGTGATTTTCTACTTCACTCTGAAATTATATGAACTTTTCAAATGTTTCAGACTTTATGTTTCATTAAGTAGATATACCCATATCTGCTCAAATCATCTGTGAAGGTCAGAAAATAATGATACCTACAACGAGCCTCAATATTCATCGGACCACATACATCTGTATGTATGATTTCCAACAAATCTGTTGCTCTCTCCATAGTTCCGGAGAACGGCGTTTTAGTCATCTTGCCCATGAGGCACGGTTCGCAAGCATCAAGTGATTCCAAAATCCCATCAGTATGGAGTTTCTTCATGCGCTTTACACCAATATGACCTAAACGGCAGTGCCACAAATAAGTTGCACTATCATTATTAACTTTGCATCTTTTGGCTTCATTATTATGAATATGTGTATCACTACGATCGAGATCCAACAAACCATTTTCGTTGGTGTGTATGACCATAGAAGGTTTTTATTCATGTAAACAGAACAACAATTGTTCTCTAACTTAAATGAATAACCGTATTGCAATAAACATGATCAAATCATATTCATGCTCAACGCAAACACCAAATAACACTTATTTAGTTTCAACACTAATCCCGAAAGTACAGGGAGTGTGCGATGATGATCATATCAATCTTGGAACCACTTCCAACGCACATCGTCACCTCGCCTTTTTACTAGTCTCTGTTTATTCTGCAACTCCCGTTTCGAGTTACTACTCTTAGCAACTAAACCAGTATCAAGTACCGAGGGGTTGCTATAAACACTAGTAAGTACACATCAATAACATGTATATCCAATATACCTTTGTTCACTTTGCCATCCTTCTTATCCACCAAATACTTGGGGCAGTTCCGCTTCCAGTGACCAGTCCCTTTGCAGTAGAAGCACTTAGTCTCAGGCTTAGGTACAGACTTGGGCTTCTTCACTTGAGTAGCAACTTGCTTGCCGTTCTTTTTGAAGTTCCCCTTCTATCCCTTTGCCCTTTTCTTGAAACTAGTGGTCTTGTTAACCATCAACACTTGATGCTCTTTCTTGATTTCTACCTTCGTCGATTTCAGCATCGCGAAGAGCTCGGGAATTACTTTCGTCATCCCTTACATACTATAGTTCATCACGAAGTTCTACTAACTTGGTGATGGTGACTAGAGAATTCTGTCAATCGCTATTTTATCTGGAAGATTAACTCCCACTTGATTCAAGCGATTGTAGTACCCAGACAATCTGAGCACATGCTCACTAGTTGAGCGATTCTCCTCCATCTTTTTGCTATAGAACTTTTTGGAGACTTCATATCTCTCAACTCGGGTATTTGCTTGAAATATTAACTTCAACTCCTGGAACATCTCATTGTTGGGGAACGTAGCAGAAATTCAAAATTTTCTACGCATCACCAAGATCAATCTATGGATTACTCTAGCAACGAGGGGAAGGAGAGTGGATCTACATGCCCTTGTAGATCACGATGCGGAAGCGTTGCAAGAACGCGGATGAGGGAGTCGTACTCGTAGCGATTCAGATCGCGGTTGATTCCAATCTAAGCACCGGTGCCTCCGCGTTCAACACACGTGCAGCCCGGTGACGTCTCCCACGCCTTGATCCAGCAAGGAGAGAGGGAGAGGTTGGGGAAGACTCCATCCAGCAGCAGCACGACGGCGTGGTGGTGGTGGAGGAGCATGGCAATCCCGCAGGGCTTCGCCAAGCACCGCGGGAGAGGAGGAAGAGGGATAGGGCTGCGCCAAGAGAGAGAGGTTCTCGTGTGTATGGCAGCCCCAAATACCTCAAGTATATATAGGGGAAGGGGAGGGGCTGCGCCCCCATCTAGGGTTCCCTCCCCAGGGGTGGCGGCAGCCCCCAAACCCATCTAGGGTGCGACCAAGGGGAGGAGAGGGGGGCGCCACTAGGGTGGGCCTTAAGGCCCATCTGGACCTAGGGTTTGCCCCCTCCCACTCTCCCATGCGCCTTGGGCCTTGGTGGGGGGGGGGCGCACCAGCCCACCTGGGGCTAGTCCCCTCCCACACTTGGCCCATGCAGCCTTCTGGGGCTGGTGGCCCCACTTGGTGGACCCCCGGGACCCTCCCGGTGGTCCCGGTACATTACCGATAACACCCGAAACTTTTCCGGTGACCAAAACAGGACTTCCCATATATAAATCTTTACCTCCGGACCATTCCGGAACTCCTCGTGACGTCCGAGATCTCATCCGGGACTCCGAACAACATTCGGTAACCACGTACATACTTTCCCTATAACCCTAGCGTCATCGAACCTTAATTGTGTAGACCCTACGGGTTCGGGAACCATGCAGACATGACCGAGACGTTCTCCGGCCAATAACCAACAGCGGGATCTGGATACCCATGTTGGCTCCCACATGTTCCACGATGATCTCATCGGATGAACCGCGATGTCGGGGATTCAATCAATCCCGTATACAATTCCCTTTGTCTATCGGTATGCTACTTGCCCGAGATTCGATCGTCGGTATCCCGATACCTTGTTCAATCTCGTTATCGGCAAGTCTCTTTACTCGTTCCGTAACTCACATCATCCTGTGATCAACTCCTTGGTCACACTGTGCACATTATGATGATGTCCTACCGAGTGGGCCTAGAGATACCTCTTCGTTCACACGGAGTGACAAATCCCAGTCTCGATTCGTGCCAACCCAACAGACACTTTCGGAGATACCTGTAGTGCACCTTTATAGCCACCCAGTTACGTTGTGACGTTTGGTACACCCAAAGCATTCCTACGGTATCCGGGAGTTGCACAATCTCATGGTCTAAGGAAATGATACTTGACATTAGAAAAGCTCTAAGCAAACGAACTACACGATCTTGTGCTAGGCTTAGGATTGGGTCTTGTCCATCACATCATTCTCCTAATGATGTGATCCCGTTATCAATGACATCCAATGTCCATGGTCAGGAAACCGTAACCATCTATTGATCAACGAGCTAGTCAACTAGAGGCTTACTAGGGACATGGTGTTGTCTATGTATCCACACATGTATCTGAGTTTCCTATCAATACAATTCTAGCATGGATAATAAACGATTATCATGAACAAGGAAATATAATAATAACCAATTTATTATTGCCTCTAGGGCATATTTCCAACACTCATATGGTCCATGACGTTCAAAACGTCTTTGAAGTCCCGATTCTAAGCCGTTAAGCATGGTGCACTAAACTATCAAGTAGTCATCATATTGAGCTAGCCAAACGTTCATAACGTCTGTATCTGCTCCTGCAATAGGTCTGTCACTTAGTGGTGCATCAAGGACATAATTTTTCTGTGCAGCAATGAGGATAATCCTCAGATCACAGATCCAATCCGCATCTTTGCTACTAACATCTTTCATCATAATTTTTTCTCTAGGAACATATCAAAAATAAACACAGGGAAGCAACAACGCGAGCTATTGATCTATAGCATAATTTGCAAAATACTATCAGGACTAAGTTCATGATAAATTTAAGTTCAATTAATCATATTACTTAAGAACTCCCACTTAGATAGACATCCATCTAATCCTCTAAGTGATCACGTGATCCATATCAACTAAACCATGTCCGATCATCACGTGAGATGGAGTAGTTTCAATGGTGAACATCACCATGTTGATCATATCTACTATATGATTCACGCTCGACCTTTCGGTCTCCGTGTTCCGAGGCCATATCTGCATATGCTAGGCTCGTCAAGTTTAACCTGAGTATTCCGCGTGTGCAACTATTTTGCACCCGTTGTATTTGAACGTAGAGCCTATCACACCCGATCATCAAGTGGTGTCTCAGCACGAAGAACTTTCGCAACGGTGCATACTCAGGGAGAACACTTTTATCTTGAAATTTTAGTGAGAGATCATCTTATAATGCTACCGTCAATCAAAGCAAGATAAGATGCATTAAAGATTAACATCACATGCAATCAATATAAGTGATATGATATGGCCATCATCATCTTGTGCTTGTGATCTCCATCTCCGAAGCACCGTGCTTGTGATCGTCATCTCCGAAGCACTGTCATGATCACCATCGTCACCGGCGCGACACCTTGATCTCCATCGTAGTATCGTTGTCGTCTCGCCAACTTATTGCTTTTACGACTATCGCTACCGCTTAGTGATAAAGTAAAACAATTACATGGCGATTGCATTGCATACAATAAAGCGACAACCATATGGCTCCTGCCAGTTGCCGATAACTCGGTTACAAAACATGATCATCTCATACAATAAAATATAGCATCATGTCTTGACCATATCACATCACAACATGCCCTGCAAAAACAAGTTAGACGTCCTCTACTTTGTTGTTGCAAGTTTTACGTGGCTGCTACGGGCTTAGCAAGAACCGTTCTCACCTACGCATCAAAACCACAATGATAGTTTGTCAAGTTGGTGCTGTTTTAACCTTCGCAAGGACCGGGCGTAGCCACACTCGGTTCAACTAAAGTGAGAGAGACAGACACCCGCCAGTCACCTTTAAGCAACGAGTGCTCCCAATGGTGAAACCAGTCTCGCGTAAGCGTACGCGTAATGTCGGTCCGGGCCGCTTCATCTCACAATACCGTTGAACCAAAGTATGACATGCTGGTAAGCAGTATGACTTATATCGCCCACAACTCACTTGTGTTCTACTCATGCATAGCATCAATGCATAAAACCAGGCTCGGATGCCACTGTTGGGGAACGTAGTAATTTCAAAAAAATTCCTACGCACACGCAAGATCATGGTGATGCATAGCAACGAGAGGGGAGAGTGTTGTCCACGTACCCTCGTAGACCGATAGCGGAAGCGTTATCACAACGCGGTTGATGTAGTCGTACGTCTTCACGATCCGACCGATCAAGTACCGAACGCACGGCACCTTCGAGTTTAGCACACGTTCAGCTCGATGACGTCCCTCGAACTCCGATCCAGCCGAGTGTTGAGGGAGAGTTTCGTCAGCACGACGGCGTGGTGACGATGATGATGTTCTACCGACGCAGGGCTTTGCCTAAGCTCCGCAACGATATTATCGAGGTGTAATATGGTGGAGGGGGCACCGCACACGGCTAAAATATCGTATATCAATTGTGTGTCGAGAGGTGCCCCCCTGCCCCCGTATATAAAGGAGCAAGGAGGAGAGGGCCGGCCAAGGGGAGGTGGCGCGCCCAAGGGGGGAGTCCTACTCCTTGTGGGAGTAGGAGAAGGGAAGGGGGAAGGAGAAAGAAGGAAGGGGGCGCCCCCCCTCCCTAGTGCAATTCGGACTAGCCCATGGGGAGGGGTGCGGCCACCCTGTATGGCCCATTAAGGCCCAGTACGAATTCCCGTAACTCTCCGGTACTCCGAAAAATACCCGAATCACTCGGAACCTTTCCGAAGTCCGAATATAGTCGTCCAATATATCGATCTTTACGTCTCGGCCATTTCGAGACTCCTCGTCATGTCCCCGATCTCATCCGGGACTCCGAACTCCTTCGGTACATCAACATACATAAACTCATAATAAAACTGTCATCGTAACGTTAAGCGTGCGAACCCTACGGGTTCGAGAACTATGTAGACATGACCGAGACACCTCTCCGGTCAATAACCAATAGCGGAACCTGGATGCTCATATTGGCTCCCACATATTCTACGAAGATCTTTATCGGTCAAACCGCATAACAACATACGTTGTTCCCTTTGTCATCGGTATGTTACTTGCCCGAGATTCGATCGTCGGTATCTCGATACCTAGTTCAATCTCGTTACCGGCAAGTCTCTTTACTCGTTCCGTAATACATCATCCCGCAACTAACTCATTAGTCACAATGCTTGCAAGGCTTATAGTGATGTGCATTATCGAGTGGGCCCACAGATACCTCTCCGACAATCGGAGTGACAAATCCTAATCTCGAAATACGCCAACCCAACAAGTACCTTTATAATCACCCATTTACGTTGTGACGTTTGGTAGCACACAAAGTGTTCCTTCGGTAAACGGGAGTTGCATAATCTCATAGTCATAGGAACATGTATAAGTCATGAAGAAAGCAATTGCAACATACTAAACGATCGAGTGCTAAGCTAACGGAATGGATCAAGTCAATCACGTCATTCTCCTAATGAGGTGATCCCGTTAATCAAATGACAACTCATGTCTATGGCTAGGAAACATAACCATCTTTGATTAATGAGCTAGTCAAGTAGAGGCATACTAGTGACACTCTGTTTGTCTATGTATTCACACATGTATTATGTTTCCGGTTAATACAATTCTAGCATGAATAATAAACATTTATCATGATATAAGGAAATATATAATACTTTATTATTGCCTCTAGGGCATATTTCCTTCAGCTACTACTGTGCCCCGCGATGTCTGACCACCCAATCGGATGCTGGCGAGCCTAGGACGGCGGCGGCCCCGTGCTGCAACAGACGCATCGAGGGCTCCGATGACAATGGCCTCGTGCCCACGACAGCGATGACCTCTTGTGGTGCGCCACCGCAACCAGTCGAGAGCGAGTGCAGAACGGCAGAAGGCACGAGCAGCCAACAAGCACGGGGACGACGACGGCCGCATGCCTATGACTGCGGCGACCTAATGCGGTGTGCCTCCTCGACCAGCCGAGGGCGCCTGTGGGTGGCTGGCAAGCACGGCCGGCCTAGGACGAGCGGGGCGCTGCTCTCTTTCTTCTTTTTTCTGTCGTGGAGAAATCCCCATGGTCTGAGGTAGACGAAAGAATAGCCTAATCTAACGGCTGACAAAAGGTTTATCCTGTGGCTGGGACGCGACCGGCCCAGTGTTTCGGCCGGCCCGCCGGCGCCTAACACTGGCCTAATCCAAACGGCCCCAAAGCCTTTTCACCGGTATGCAGCTTGCAGAAATTTTGAGACATGTTTTCACTACATCCTCTTGTGGGCCCGCGACGATGTTTGCCATAGGCATGGTCGACACACAGACCACTCCGAGATCTAAGCGTGCCATCTATCTTCTTAGTGCGTCTGAGACCTGTCTTTCTGGGACTTTTCCGGCCTGGCCAGTTTCAGAACGCAGCGACTCGAGCCGGATGCTTCTAAAGGAGAAAAATGCACTAATTATTTAGGGCCTCCTGCTTGAAATCTTAGTACTAACATCTTCCCTAAATTTTAGAGAAACCCTGGGATCTTTGTCTTATTATTATTAGGATGATCAAAACACTCTTTGTGGGGCGCCAGGTGGAGGTTTTCATATGATCTCTCGTACCTCGTCCGCTTCGCCCTGCCTCCACGTTGGATTTGCCCCCCCCCCCCCCCCCGCCGCGGCGCTATCCCCGCCACAGCTCGCCGCAGGAAAAAAGGGCCGCCGTCCATTGGCGCCAGAAAGGTTGCGCTTCGTCTCTGCCGATTGTGGGTGACGATATGCAGCACCCCATGTCCTCTGCCGTAACCCGCATCTAGAGGTGTTGTTCCAACAAAATCAAATGTTAGTTGTAGCAAAACAAATCCCTAATGCCAAGCAGCAAAAACAACATCAAAAACTCACGGATCCTACTTTTGTTGTGTCGGTGCTTGCGCAGGGAGGCCGTCGGGGGTCGCTGCTACCATGTTTGCCGTTTCCAGCAAACATGAACGCGAGTTCCAATTTTTTTTTTCGGTTGCAACATAGCATCCGATGACCACGGCTCCAGCTCGTGGTGACCATGGATGTAGCATTCGGTGCAACAGTTTCATCTTGTGGTGACCATGGATGTAGCATCAGAGCTTTAGATGAAAACATGTTGTAACCGGCCAAAAAAGAAGCTGGAACCGACAAATTAAAAAGCTGCAACCGGCTAAATCAAAAACA
Organism: Triticum aestivum; assembly: GCF_018294505.1. Taxonomy (NCBI): domain Eukaryota; kingdom Viridiplantae; phylum Streptophyta; class Magnoliopsida; order Poales; family Poaceae; genus Triticum; species Triticum aestivum. The sequence goes on along the minus strand of NC_057814.1, from coordinate 133,696,491 downwards.
AAAAACATGCCGGAGCTCGCAAAATAATTCGCCGATTGCCATCACTCATCTCTGCTGGTTCCAGCGATTGGTGGGCGTCGATCATCCGGTGACCACGGTTCCAGCTCGTGGTGGGCGTCGATGAAGCATCCGGTGACCATGGCTCTAGCTCGTGGTGACCATGGATGTAGCATCCGGTGACCACGACTCCAGCTCGTGGTGACCATGGATGTAGCATCCGGTGACCACAGTTCCAACTTGTGGTGACCTTGGATGTAACATTAGAGAGTGTGCGGCGGTGTGTGCCGACTTTGTGGCAACCGACGGCAACCGGGGGAGGTCTGAAGAAAGATGAATAGAGAAGGGGAAGCGGCACGAGCTCGGACGAGATCTTTCATGGCGGTCGCAGCGAAAAGAGGTAGAGAAACAGGGGGATGAACGAGTGGACAAGGCGCATGGGTGAAGAGATAAGGATGGGAGTCAGGCGATGAGTACAGGGGGCGTGGCGCAATACATGGGACGTTGGTTCCAGGTGGATCAAGCGGGACGCATGCTTCCGGCCCAAACGCTCGGCCGGCGCGCTGACAGTAAACGTTAACCATAAACTATGGACCACGTGGAGTATCTACTATATCTAAATAGGAGCACCCACTACATGATTTTTCTTGACATGCAGGATGTCCACATCAACGTGCCATGTCATCAGTTCTCTGCCAAACAAACCTTCGTGTGACATGCACTACCGCGAGCGTGATCTTCGGTAGATTCCAGCGTGCAAGATATTCCCTCTGTCCTGAAATACTTGTCGGGGAAATGAATGTATCTGGATGTATTTTAGTTCTAGATACATTCATTTTTATCTATTTTTCGACAAGTATTTTCGGACGGAGGGAGTAATAATTAGCAAAAAGAAAACGTTTGTCGCTAGACTCTGCATGCAACGTCCATCGCTAGCGATGCCCAAACAACGATTAATACGTGCATGCAGCCGTTTCCACGGATAGAATCGCAAAATATATCTAGCTAGCTATTTACTCCACGGAGTACACGGGATGTGAAAAAGGAAACTGCTTTCATTAATACTCAGACGATTAGGTTCCTTCATCTGAGGAATAAATCTCCACCGATTTCCTCCAAAAAAATAAAATTCCGACCAAGTCTTCTCATCTCCCCTATATCGTCTCTCTCACACCCTCCTGTCAAATCTCAACCGACCGGCTGTTGCCCCTCCCCACCCAAAAGAAGGACACCAAATTTCTGGCTGGAGGCTGAGACTGATCTTAGCGTCAGGACGCTCAAGATTTTCTTGGGCTATGTTCCCTTGCCGGTGTGGTGCCCTGCGACGCTCGAGATGGCGGCCGCGGTGCCAGCTACTCATCTCCAGTCTATCTCTTGGTTTCAGTTAGTTCAGTTCCACAGGAATCAGATCGGCCGCTTGGGAGATTGGACTCTGGACACGGCTTTCTTTTCATCCTCGCTGGTGCGGCGCCGGGTAAGGCCTCAGCTTCGTCGACAAGAGGAGCAGCACATGCTTCGGGAGGGTGCCGGCCTAGACGTGCCCAACCACGTCGTCTGATTTCCCCAAGAACAACAGCGAAAAAAGAAGTTGTGAATCAGAAGAAATTGGGGTTGCGACGTTGCGTTACAGAGAGAGAACGAGAGGTTGAGAGTTTAGATTTATTTCAGTTCTTTTATTCGGTGATGATAATACGAAGTCCTGTTACAGTAGTATACACACTTGCTTCTATATATGGTTTCTATCTAGCGACCCATAAGAGCACACAACGAAGAGCTCACGCGACACAAGTCTATCCTGTAGGTTCCTATAGGGCGATGATGGCAGCGCCAAGGCCCAAGGGCATCACGTATGGACCAGCCTACCTACTCATTTCAGGCGAGGACCGAGGCTTGGTAATTCTAATGTTGGCTGATTGGATCATATCTATCGAATCAGTGTAAAAATATAATGTCTCCCTGCTCGAGGTTTCTAGCAAATGCATTTTCATGAGTGGTCCGTTGGTTTTATTTCGTAGTTAATTATTTGTTCCTGTCGTTCAGTGAGTTTCAAATCCTTAAATTTATTTTTGTTCACTCCACATGACACAGATGTGGTGATAGGACAGGGGCATCAGCCTGACATGAACGATGGCACCATCCCTGACAAGGGTGGCGCCGCACAAGAACAAGCCAGTATCACTTGCTTTCGATCACACTACCGGCAGCCATAACCACAAGAATGAGATCTCGGCGTTCTTGGAAGGCATTGACGAAGAGAACACCCGAGTTCGATATACATGCTCCACATATGCATCTCTATATCCCAACTCCCAGGTCTGGTCTCAATTTCCATGTTTTATGTCCGCGTACTGCCATCACGTTCTGTTGAATTTAGTAACATGTGTTCCAGCAAGCCGCTACAGTCTACCTACTGCCGTCATGTATGTTCTGTTGAATTTTGTAACCCTATAAATTCTTATTTGAAACTGTTGGTTCAAGCTTGCTAGATTGCATGATATGATGTGTGCCATCAACCAATTTCCGCAGCAACGCGCGGGGTATCCTCTAGTTTATTTAGCTAGATGGTTCTTGCTACTAGTTTTTCTTAAAAGGGACTCTTACTAATTCAATTCGAGTAGCCAACTGACTATAGTGCCAAACGATGCTTTTATGTCGTGCAAATTTTTGCACCCGCGTTCACAAACCAACCGTAAGGGCTCGTGGTTGCAATTTTGTCTTCGGGACCAAACGACCAAAAGTCGACTCTTGCCTCTTGATTTCTAACAGTGTATCTGTACATGTTGATTAGAGGCTAACATGTGCTTCGCTGCACAATTCTTCATTCATGAGATTATTATTTTCTTTCTCTAGCAGATTATTGCATTCGGCAGTTTTGTTTTGGTTTCATGTTTGTTGGTTTTAATTATGTTATGACGGTGTTTCTTTCATTTGTATATCTAGATATTTGTTCTAAAAGAAGAATAAAGTTATTAGGTGTGTGGTTGTGATGTCCTTACATGAACCAGCCTTGGTGTTAGCCGGTGTTGGTTGTGAGAACCCCTTGAGCGCAAAAGTGCTCTTCTAATCCCGAACTCACGTGCACCCGGATGAAGAATTTACAAACTTCGGGCCTGGCACCAGGGAGAAGATGGGGGCTGGCTTTGTGGATGGGCCTGGCACTGCTCAGCACCTACCGCCGGGGTCTTTAGCGGTAAGGTTGCACATGCTACCGTTAGGGTCCTCGACGGTAGGGTGGATTGCAGGAAACAGCTGACTTGGATAAGTGCGCTACGGCCGACGCTTTAGACGATAGACTATGCAACTCTACTGTCAAAGACCCCACGGTACAAAAAATGGTCAAATTTCGATTTTTTAAACGGGGTTAAATCCGGTCATACTTTGCGCGAAGGATCGTAACACCAAATTTGGCATCTTGTAGTGGATCTATCATCTGTGGCGCCGCTACTTGCTACGTGGTGCGCCAGTCATGGCTCCACGTGCTGCTTACAAAGCTACTTACAACCGGATCGCATGCGTGGACTGTGTTTGACATTTCAATGCGTCCCGTTCAGCATATGCTGCGCGCGTCCTTGTCGAGGCCGGTGTACTGGCATGTCCCAGGTTTTAGCAGGCGGCAAAATTTCGTGTTTTGACCCTTTTTGGTAAGAAATTCAGGATCTGTTGAGGATATAACCATTAGAATCACCCGCCCAGGAGGGGCCGGGTTACTCATAATGGTCATCACGCGAAGCCCAGTACCAGACTTGAAGACGACGGGTCAATAATGGGCTTAAGACCCGGAGACGGCTTAAGGCCCGTAGTGATAACCGCCGTTATGGTGAAACTTGTAGTGTAAGGCAAGAATAGTAAGAGCCCGAGCCGGACACTGTTATGAGCCGGCCGGGACTCTGAGAGCCGCTGGGCGTCAACCTCTCTATATAAAGGGACGACCCGGCGGCGGTTTAGGGACAAGTAAGACCAAATCGATAACCAGGCAGGACGGTTTAGCTCCTGGTCGTCGAAACCCTAATCAATACCACCTCAACTGGACGTAGGCTTTTACCTTCACCGTAAGGGGCCAAACCAGTATAACCCTCGTGTTCCTTGTCCCGTTTAACCCCTTTAAGCTTCCTAGCTGCGATGGCTCCACGACTAAGTCCTTGCACGAGGACATCTGCCGTGACAATTCCACGACAGTTGGCGCCCACCGTGGGGCCAGCGCACGGTGGATTTGAGTTCTTGAAGGGCAGCTTCGAAGGGCTCAAGGGATACGCTGTGGGCCGGATGACCAAGAGTCGTCGCGGCAAGCTCTACATCGACGATGCAAACTGGGGCCCCGACGCCGGCTCAATCGAGTACGGGTACCGGGTCCCCTTCGGCGGAATTCATGTCTTCATTGGCAAGATTGGTGAGCCGGGCCCTGAGCCGGATCTCTGCGCCGATCTCATCGAGACGGCTCAGCGTGCACGACCCGCCCGGGCTCTACCTGCCTTGAAGCATGCTTTCGTGGGATGTGTCCATGGAGGACTCTCTGAAGGATCTGGATCTGGTGATGAGACGGCCGCCGGCTCTGACGGCGAGTCGTCTACGGATGAGTCAAACTCGTTGTATCAACTTCAAGATGGCAGGCTCAGGGGTTGTTCCGATGGCGACAGCATTCCGGACCCCTTTGAGCCGCCGAGCCGGGTTGGAATCTTCATGGCCGGCGCACAACCTGTTCAAAACCCCGCCGCCGGGTCAGGAAGCCCTGTGCCCTCGCCGGCTCAGGTGCTGATGGATCTCACAGACAAGATGACGGTCCTGTTGACCGCTACGGTTGCCCCGGCGGATCAAGTTCAGCATGACGCGGAGGTGGCACAGTTAAAGTTGGATCTAGCAAAAGCCAAGGAGGATCTGGCGGCGGAAGGGATCAGGATGGCTGCAGAGAGGGCGGCTCTCGACGCCCAGACTCAGCTGATCCAGGCACAGTCTTTCCGGCTCACGATGGATCAAAACGCGTCCAATGAGGTCATGAGAAGGAGGCATCAAAAGGCCCAATCTCGACTCCCTCCGGTTTACGATCCTCGAAACCTCTTCAACACGCCTGGGGCAGGGCCTAGTAACCCGCCAGAGATCATAGTGCCCGGGGCTGGAACGCCAATTCAGCCCCAAGTGATGGGACCTCCCCGGGTGAACCCTGCCCCGCCTCAGTACGTGCCAATACCACCGGGTCATTATGCCAACCCGTTGGAAAACATGGTCGCCGCGGCGGCGCGGCTGGCGGCTCTCCCAATTGATGGTGACTCTCCAACGGCGGTTGAAACCCGCCGGGTCAGAGAACTCCTTCAGACGGCTCTGGCGCAGCAAGAGGCATATTCTTATAGCCGGGACAGGATTCATTCAACCCCTCGTCCAGGCCGGAGCCCGAGTTATAGCAGACACATGGTCTCAGCGACCGGCTCAAGTAATGTCCGACGCCATGACTTGCCTCCTGGCCACGGCCCGGCTCATAACGGAGCCTTTCACGCGGTAGACCAAGACAGAGCACGGCAAGAGGCGGAGCAGGTGCCTCAGTTGACGGCTTACCAGCCACCCCCGGCTTATCCGACGGCTTCCATCGACGTGGGTATACCTACGAGGACTGGAGGTGTCCCTTGTCTGGTGCCGGCTCTCCGCAATGAACGTCTGCCCAAGGATTTCAAAGGGCCTAGGAAGGTGCCTAATTACACGGCTGATTTACAACCCGGAGCCTGGATCGAGAGTTACGAGATGGCCATGGAGTTGCTGGAGGTCAGCGAAGCGGCAATGGCCAAGTACTTCACCATGATGTTAGATGGGACTGCCCGCACTTGGTTGAAAGGGCTGCCACCGAATTCTATCGGGTCTTGGGCTGAGCTGAAAGCCCGGTTCATCCAAAACTTCAAAGATACCTGTAGGCAGTCTATGTCAATTGTGGATTTGACTAACTGTAAACAGCAGGAGGGTGAGTCTACAACCCATTGGGTTCGCCGGGTCAAAGAGATAATACATTCATCTGATAAGATGGATGCCGGCTCTGCAGTCTTAATGTTGGAGCAGAATTGTCGTTTCCTGCCCCTGAAGATGAAACTCGGGCGGCTCAAGCGCGATTGCAATGATATGGGTACGCTGATGGCGGCTCTCGTCAAGTACGCCGACTCTGATAGTACCAAGGACCCCGCGTCAGATGATGAAAGGACAGGGAAGGGAAAGAAGAACGGCAATGGCAAGGGTCCTCAGCATAACCCGGCGAACCAAGGAGGTAGCAAGCGTAAGGCTGATGGCAGCATAGAGTTTGTGGCCAACGCCAGCTCACAGGGTAACAACCAGCGACGTAAGGGGAGGCCACCTCCCCGAGCCGGCGGGTCAGGCCCGACGCTTGAGCAGTTGTTGAATGAGCCTTGTCCAAGGCATGGCTCTAGGGAGAAGCCAGCTACTCATCTATGGAAAGATTGCGCAATCATGAAGGCCTTTAAGAATTCCAATGCCTTTAATGGCAACAATGGCTCGGGCGGCGGCTCAGGCGCCGGCGGCTTTCATGGCCCGGGCGGCGGCTCAAATTCCAATCCTCAGAATGTTCAAGGGGGCTTTAATCAGCAGTCCGGCCAGGGTCATCAACAGCAGCAGGGGGGATACCAGACCAATCCAAAGCAGCTCAATGGTGGACAGTATCATGTGTTTACCACCAGTCTGTGCAAGCGAGATCAGAAGCTTCATAAGAGGGCTGTGAATGCTGTTGAGCCGGCGGTTCCACGCTATTTAAGATGGTCTGAGCAGCCTATTGTGTGGAGTAGGGAAGATCACCCTCCCCGGGTTGATAATCCGGGTCACCTGGCCCTGGTGGTGGCTCCTCAGGTGGGGGATATAAGTTCACTAAGTGCTCATGGACGGAGGCAGCAGCATCAACATCCTCTATTATGAGACCTTCCGTCGTATGGGGTTGATTGATAAGAACCTCAGCCAGTCCAATACTGTTTTCCATGGTGTGGTGCCTGGTAAGTCGGCATATCCAGTTGGTAAGATCGAGCTGGAAGTGGCTTTTGGAGATGAGTACAACTACAGGGCGGAAAAATTGACCTTTGAGGTGGTCAAGATAAGAAGTCCGTATCATGCTATATTTGGGCGGCCGGCTTACGCCAAGTTCATGGCACGGCCGTGTTACGTGTATTTACAGCTCAAGATGCCGGGTCACAATGGGACCATTACGGTTCATGGCAGCCGAAAGATAGCCTTGGAGTGTGAGGAAGGTGACGCGGCTTATGCAGAATCTGTTTGTGCAACAGAGGAGTTGAAGTTTTACAAGGACAATGTTGACCCGGCAGATATGACATCTTTGAAAAAGCCGACCACGGAGCATGAGCCGGCAATGAAATTTAAGTCAGCTGATGAGACTAAACTTGTTGACTTCGTTCCAGGTGACTCATCTCAGCAGTTTAGCATCAGTGCCAATCTGGATCCGAAATAGGAAAGCGCGCTCATCGAGTTCATCCGTGAGAACAGGGACATTTTTGCATGGAAACCTTCTGACATGCCAGGTGTACCTAGAGAACTCGCTGAGCACACTCTCAATATTGATCCGAAATTTAAGCCGGTCAGGCAATTCCTTCGGCGGTTTAATGAGGAGAGGCGGAAAGCCATTGGTGAGGAGGTGGCCCGGCTCTTGGCGGCCGGGTTTATTGTTGAAGTCTTTCATCCAGAATGGTTAGCTAACCCGGTACTCGTGCTCAAGAAGAATGGCACCTGGCGGATGTGTGTGGACTACACGGACTTAAACAAGGCTTGTCCGGCTGATCCTTTTGCTCTCCCCCGTATTGATCAAATCATTGATGCTACGGCGGGTTGTGAGCGCTTAAGTTTTTTGGATGCTTATTCTGGATACCATCAGATTAAAATGGCAGTTAAGGACCAGGAGAAGACGGCGTTCATCACTCCCTTTGGAGCCTTCTGTTATGTGTCTATGCCTTTTGGACTCAAGAGTGCACAGGCGACTTATCAGCGTTGTGTGCAGAATTGTCTTCATAACCAGATTGGGCGCAATGTTCATGCCTATGTGGATGATATCGTGGTTAAGTCCAGGGAGAAGGAGACCCTGGTAGATGATCTTAGAGAAACCTTTGATAATCTCCGGGTTTACAAGATGATGCTTAACCCGGCCAAGTGTGTTTTTGGTGTTCCCGCAGGCAAGCTCTTGGGTTTCCTGGTCTCTCAAAGAGGCATTGAGGCTAACCCGGAAAAGATCAAGGCAATCACCTCTCTGGCTAAGCCGGCGTGCATAAACGACGTCCAGCGTCTGGCAGGCCGCATCGCTGCTTTGAGCCGGTTTATAAGCCGTTTGGGTGAAAAGGCCATGCCACTGTACCAGTTGATGAGGAAAACAGATGACTTTATCTGGAATGATGCTGCTAATGCTGCCTTTGAGGATTTGAAGAGACAGCTGGCTGAGCCCCCAGTTCTTGCTGCTCCGGTTGACAAGGAGCCCTTATTACTGTATGTAGCCGCTAACACACGAGCCGTCAGTGTGGCTGTGGTGGTGGAGCGCAAGGAAGAGGGTAAGGAGTATCCGGTTCAGCGGCTGGTTTACTACGTCAGTGAAGTGCTCATTGAGTCCAAACAGCGGTATCCACATTGGCAGAAGCTTGTTTATGGTGTGTTCATGGCAAGTGGAATCTTAAGCATTATTTCCAGGTTCACCCCATCACGGTGGTTAGTTCTGCTCCCCTTGGAGATATCATCCAAAACAGAGAAGCCACAGGAAGAGTGGCTAAGTGGGCTATAGAGCTTGGGCCTCATGGTCTGAAATATGTGCCACGCACTGCTGTCAAATCTCAAGCATTGGTGGATTTCATCAACGATTGGACAGAGCTGCAGGTGCCTGAAGAGAAGCCAGATAATACATATTGGACTATTCACTTCGACGGGTCTAGGCAACTGGAGGGCTCGGGGGCTGGAGTTGTTTTAACTTCCCCTCGAGGTGACAAGTTTCGTTATGTGCTACGGTTGATGTTTCCCTATACTAACAATGCGGCTGAGTACGAGGCCTTGCTCCATGGTCTTCGGATGGCTAAGGAGATGAGCTTGAGCCGGGTAAGGTGCTTTGGCGACTCAGATTTAGTGGCTCAACAAGTGTCAGGCAAGTGGGATTCTAAGGACCCTCTCATGGCGGCTTATCGCCGTGAAGTTGATGCCATTGCTGGACACTTTCAGGGTTACCAAGTAGAGCACATCGATCGCAGGAAGAACGAGGCGGCTGATGCATTAAGCCGGCTGGGCTCTCAGCGAAAGCCGGTGCCGCCTAATACTTTCTTGGACATCTTGCATAACCCTTCTGTTAAGTTGCCTACAGAGGAAGACTTGGCTGTCCCTGACCCGGAGGCACAGTTGGTGGCGGCTCTCCACATCACCCCAGACTGGACAGTACCATATTTGGCTTACATGACCCGGGGAGAGTTGCCTGAGGATGAAACTTTGGCCAGACAAATAACCCGGCGGTCTAAGTCAATGATAATTATCAATGGTGAGCTACATCGTCGCAGTGTCACTGGAACTTTCCAGCGTTGTGTTTCCCCTGAGGAAGGCCAAGAAATTTTGCGTGAGATTCACGAGGGGGATTGTGGCCATCATGCCGGCTCAAAATCTCTTGTGGCCAAGGCTTTTCGTCATGGCTTTTATTGGCTGACGGCTCATGCTGATGCGGAGGACTTGGTCAGTAGATGTGACGGTTGTCAGAGGTTCTCGCGACGGGCTCATGTGCCGGCTCAGGAGCTGAGGATGATCCCAATTACTTGGCCATTTGCGGTCTGGGGGCTTGATATGGTTGGGCCTTTTAAAAGGTCCAAGGATAAGAAGACCCACCTCTTGGTGGCAGTCGACAAGTTCACAAAGTGGGTTGAAGCAGAGCCAGTTAGTAAGTGTGACGCAGCCACAACGGTTCAGTTCATGAAAAGGTTGATATTTCGCTTTGGTTTTCCACACAGCATTATAACTGACAATGGTACCAATCTGTCTAAGGGCGCCATGGAGGAGTTTTGTCAACGAGAGCATATTCGACTTGATGTTTCATCAGTGGCTCACCCTCAATCCAATGGTCAAGCTGAGAGAGCTAATCAGGAGATCTTGAAGGGCATCAAGCCCCGGCTTTTGGTCCCTTTGCAACGGACGCCGGGTTGTTGGGTGGAGGAGTTACCCTCCGTGTTATGGAGCATCAATACTACTCCTAACAGATCTACGGGTTACACGCCTTTCTTCATGGTTTATGGAGCGGAAGCAGTCCTCCCTAGCGACATCCGTCATGACTCGCCTCGAGTGGCGGCTTATGTTGAGGCGGATAATGAGCGGGCGCGCCAAGATGCTCTTGACTTGTTGGACGAACAGCGTGATGTGGCAGCAGCTCGCTCAGCGATTTACCAACAAGACTTGCGCCGTTATCACAGCCGCCGAGTTAAGTCCCGGGTCTTCCAGGAAGGTGATCTGGTGCTCCGGCTTATCCAAGATCAAACAGATGCACACAAGTTATCCCCGCCTTGGGAAGGGCCCTTTGTGGTCAGCAAGAACTTGCACAACGGGTCATACTACCTTATCGATGTTCGGGAGCACAAAGATTCACGTAAGTCGAAGGAAGAGACCCGTCGGCCGTGGAACATAGCTCAGCTTCGACCTTATTACACTTGAGCCACCGGCTCTCGTAATGTACATATTTCTATAGCCATGTATATATTATGATAAATAATAAAGCTGGACCTCTGTCCTTTTCTCCTCCAAAGGTAAACGTGTTATTTCCATTACAACATCACATGGTCACTTGGAGGTGGATCCGGCTTACGATCGTATTCGAATCTAGCCGTTAACAATATAATCACCTGGGGGCTTCCTGTTCAAACATAGGTCGTATTCGAACCTAAGAGAACATAGCTGTCGATACCCACTTGATTGGCAAATTGCCGAGCTCATTGGGGAGTTTTCTTTGATCATATTTGAATCATAGCTCAACCCCCTTTGGGAACCGACGTGGATCGTATTCGAATCAGCGTCGTTAAACAACTCTCAAGGTCATTTCGGGGCTTCCTGTTCAAACATGGGTCGTATTCGAACCAAAGAGAACATAGCTGTCGGTACCCTCTTGATCGGCAACGCCAAAGCCACTGGGGGCTATATGATCGCATTCGAATCTTAGCGTAACCCCTTTGGGACGGTTCTCTGGTCGTATTCGAACCGGAAGCCCCTAAGTTTTGATTTTCTGATTGGCAACAAGTTCTTCTAGTTATATCAACAGTGTGCAAGGGCGGTTCTTACTTCGCCGACTTAACTTTGATTCACAACGTTGGTAGCACATAATAAGCATTATTGGTGCTGGTGAACCGGAGTTGAGATCTCAACCTCATTATTCGGGTTACGTAAACTGGAAGTATAATTGAAGGCTTGTAAGTATGCTATTATGGTTACATCGAGGATATAATTGAGGGCCAGTCTTTGGTGACTTTGGTTCATATTCCGGGTTATATATAAAGTCTATGATTCTCAGTGCGGTAAGCCGCCCGGAGACTTGTGGTTTGTTTTCTATGCAGGATGGTTAAAGACAGTTCTTCAAACTTAAGGAAAATAAATAATCAATTATAACCCGGAGGAATATGAAGAAGCAGCTTAAATGGAGTTAAGCATTCAACACGTGCACGATGGCACGACAAAATTAAGTGTTTGTCCTACTCTATTACAAGACTCCCCGAGTCCAAAAGGTGAGGCATTGTTTTAAGGTGTAACCATGAGCCGCCTGAAAGTCAAGGTGCTTGTTGGGTCGAAGCTTCCGGCTCATCCCTCTCCGCTCCTCCGGCTGATTCCATGACCTGGAAGGTTGATGATTTCCAGTCAATGCCGCTCAAGGCTTCAAATTGAGCCTCATCATCAATTAACCCGGCCGGGTCAACTTCTGGGGCGAAGGTATGCTTACGAGTCGGAGGGATCAAGCTGATTGCTTCATAGCGTGGAGTGGGGATCCTCTGATTCTCCGCGTCATAGCCCGGCTGATACTTGGTAAGGTCGGTGTCGTTCCCAATCAGGGTGGCCACCGGGCGCACGCTCTTCACACAGGCAGCGAAATCTTTCTGGTCAAAGGGGGTGCCGTCTTCCTTCAGGCTGGGGTATCCAAGAGCGATGTCGGCCGGGTCTAGCTCCGGGAGAAAAGCCTTGGCCCGGCTCAAGCGCAGCTATAGCTCCGGCTCTTGCAGAGGCCCGTCTTAGCTCTTGGAAGCACTGAGGAAGAACGGCAAGCCGCCTGAGTACGTCCGCCAGGTGAGTCGGAACCTCGTTGGACAGAGCCACAACGGCTAACGCACGCTGTGACCCGGTGTAGAGTTGCTCCACCAAGGTGTACACGGCCTTCAGGTTGGTCAGAACATTCTGATTAAGGTTGGAGCTTCTGGGGCCTATTTAACAAAGTCAGGTGAGCTGAATGGCAATGGTGGGACTTATAAGACATAAAAATGTAAACTTGTTAAAGGCTGGCAAAATGACTCACCGAAGATTGCGGAGACCATCTGTGACACATGGCGTTTTAAGCCGGAGAGTTCGGCGGTTCTCTCAGTCAGAGCAACCTCTGCTTGTTCGGCCCGGCTGAGCAAGGCAGTTCTCTCCTCGGCCCAAGTCTTTCTTTCTGTTTCAAATTTCTTCTTTAGCTTTTCCTGTGCAGCAACACTGAACTCAAATTTGGCATTGGCCTTCCGGGTCTCAGTTTCTTGAGTTTTCAGGCGGTTCTTCAGCTCAGAGATTTCAGATTCCATGTTCTTGCAGGCAGCCTGTATAAATTCCGGTTACAGTTTGAGTAGTTATCATGCAACATTAAAGTCCCAAGCACTTTGCAAGCAAAGACACTTGGCACTTGGGGGCTAATGTATGCTGAAAGATTCTATTTATAATTGCCGGTTCATGAAGGTAAGCCGGAAGTTAAGTCTACAACGTATTCTATCATAAGTAATAGACTTGGGGGCTAGCATGGTAAGGATGACTATGGAGTAAGCAAGAGAGTTGTACCTCAGATTTTGCTGTATCTGCTTTACCATGTCAATCTCCAGGTCCCGGCTGTTGTGCACTTGATTAACATAGCCGGAGACGATATCTCCAATGCTTAAGTTAGCATAGTTGGTGATATCCAGCTTGGCCCTGCGGCGCTCTAGCAGCTCCTCCTTGGCAGAGCATTTAGCCAGCACGGTGGGTCTCCCCGGCTCGACAAACTCCGTCTGGGTGATTACAACGTCCGGGTCATCGGCCGGTTGAGCTGGGCTGGGGATCTCCGGGTTATTAGAACCCTCTATGACTTGCTCGTCAGTTGGAGCAGTGGTTTCAGGAGCTGAGGTGGATGGCGGCTCATGAGCAGAAGCTTCCGGTTCAGTCAAGACCGGCTCTTCGACCGGCTTATTTCTCTTCGCTCTCTTGCTGAGCTTTGCTTGAGCACTGAAAGGACAAAAGGTTAGTACAAAAGCATGAGTAAGATAAGCACAAAATGAGATGATTATCATTACCCGGGTGCATGGAGTCACCGGAGGAAGGTGAAGTTTCCTGATAGTTTGAATCAGACGAATTGAGTGGTTGACGAGTGACGCCCGCTAAAGGATGAAAAGGGTATAAGTTGGAGATAACCTCAGTCCGGCGCTTTCTTGATGCTTCGGGTAAGCCGGAGGAGAGGTCTGCATCCTTGCTGGCCCGGGTTTGCCTCCGGCTCTCATGAATCTGTTGCTTCAAAAGAAATTGAGGATCTTGATAAGCTAAAGGATGCGAAAATCTTACTTTCCGGGTTACTCTTCGGACTTTCAGCCTTGGCAAGGGGTCTGAGTCGGAGGAAAGTATAGTTACCTCTTCAGTCACCGGGTTACTCGCTCCAGTATCATCCTGCGGATAATCAAGTCAATATGGTGGTTAAAAAACAGACAAAAACAAAAGAAGAGCCTAACGAATCAAGGGTTACCTCTGACTCGGAGCTATCATCCAACTGAAGCAGCTCTGAGGCGCTAGGCTTACTCCCCTTCTTGCGGGGAGCGGCTCTCCTGGCGGCTTTTTTAGCCTTCCTGGCTTTTTTGGCAGCTTCATGGTCATACTTGACCTTCCAGAACTTGTCATTAGCCTGGAAAAACGCAACAAGGGTTTCCTTGAAGTTAAAACGAAAATTGTTGAAATGGAAAGTAAAGTGCTCAGATTGGTAGCTTACCGCCGGAGCCGGGTTAGCTTGGCAGAAGGGGCTTAAGCCGGTCCTCCCGCAGTCTGCTAAGCTCTCGTTCAAGAGAAACTTGGTCATGTCGTCCACGACATCCTCAGGTAGATCGTTGGGGCTGTGCCGCAGAGGGTCATCCTTCCGGCCCGTGTAATCACACATTATGCCGGGGCGGCGGCTCAAGGGAATCACCCGCCAAGAAATCCAGACCCGGACCAGATCGACGCCATTAAGGCCATTTCCCAGAAGAGCCTTAATCTTGTTGATGGTGGGGATCAGTGGTTGACGCTCAGCTTGAGATAGTTTGTCCGGCAGGGGGTGAGTTGGCTCCAGACGCAGGGCACGAAAGCCGGGCAGAGGATTCTCATCAGCCGGAGAAGTATCTTGGCAGTAGAACCATGTCTGGTTCCAGTCCTTTGGGTGGCTTGGCGGCTCAGCGTAAGGAAAGAGGCAATCTCTCCGTCGTTGAATTGAAATTCCGCCAAGTTCCAAGCTAGGCCCGTTGGCACACTCGTTCTGGCGGTTCAGATAAAACAGCTCCCTAAAGAGCAGTAGGCTGGGCTCTTCTCCAAGATATACTTTGCAGAATACTTGAAAGTTGCAAATATTTGACACGGAATTGGGTCCTATGTCTTGCGGCCGCAGATCGAAGAAGTTCAGAACATCTCTAAAGAATTTTGAGCCGGGAGGTGCGAAGCCCCGGCTCATGTGATCAGCAAATATCACAACCTCTCCATCTCTTGGCTGAGGTCTTTCTTCCGACGGGTCAGGAGCACGATAGGACATGACCTCCTTTTTTGGCAGGTGACCCGTCTTCACGAAATCAGCTAAAGTGTCATCAGTAACATTGGATCTCATCCAGTTGCACGTAATGGGTGCCTTGGGAGCCTTGGGCGGCATTGTGAAAGACGAAAGCCTATGACAAAAGGAAATGTCCGGTTCAACTATAAGCCGGAGGAAGGTTACAGTGCAGTATTCAAGATGGCGGCTTATGAAGGGGCCTAATGATATATGGCTAATTCTTTCGGGTTATCTAAGCCGCTGTGGGCATCGTGAGCAATTCAAGTTGTTCAAAACTCTATCATAAATGAGCCGGAAAGTTCACAGCGCGTGGCTTCTCTTAAGCCGGAGATATGAGCCGCCATAGCTAACAGATGCAATTTTTAACTAAGTGTGGCACAAACAAGTTTCACAGATCGCAGTAATTATTTTGGATCAAACGATCGACTCGAAAGAAAAAATTTCTAGACCTAGAAGCTGATACAGAGAAGTTCATGAGCTCTAAGGAGATCTCTTTGCAAGTAAAGGGGACATGCTACTATTGAAAATGGGTGCGAAACCACAGCCGCACGAGCTCTATATGGTTTCTAGATCCAAGGGGGCTGGGTAGGAAAAACTATGAAGAAATGGCGACGAACTGCGAAGAACAGGGGAGAACGGCAAGAACCCTAATGCGGATCTACTCTATGGAGTGGCAAGGACTTACGGGTGCTGATGAGTCGCGGAGGTCGCCGCCGTTTCTCTGGCCTAGTTCAGGGTGATGCAGCGGCCAAGGTTGGAGAAGACCAGGGGGCGCGACGGCGGCGGCGGAGCTCGAGCTCTGGAGCGACAGAGGAGGAAGACGACGGAGGAGATAAGTGAATGAAGGCTTATGGGTCGGGCCTATTTATAAGGTGCGGCTAATAAGTGGGCGCGAGAAACGAGGAGGCCAAGGCGTGATTATGTCGCCACAGAAGCGCCTCGATTTTCGGGATGGCCATTAAAGATAAGATCCGTTGGGATATGACAGAATAAAAAAAATGAACTTAATGGAAGATGACGTCATGGCGGGTTATCAGGAATCCAGAAGATGACGTCACGACGGGTTATAACCTTCGCACAAATATAAGCCGGAAGATTTTCTCTTAAAGGGATTGAAGATTGACATGAACCGGTTCAAATCAATCTGGGGCCTAATGTTGAGGATATAACCATTAGAGTCACCCGCCCAGGAGGGGCCGGGTTACTCATAATGGTCATCACGCGAAGCCCAGTACCAGACTTGAAGACGGCGGGTCAATAATGGGCTTAAGACCCGGAGACGGCTTAAGGCCCGTAGTGATAACCGCCGTTATGGTGAAACTTGTAGTGTAAGGCAAGAATAGTAAGAGCCCGAGCCGGACACTGTTATGAGCCGGCCGGGACTCTGAGAGCCGCTGGGCGTCAACCTCTCTATATAAAGGGACGACCCGGCGGCGGTTTAGGGACAAGTAAGACTAAATCGATAACCAGGCAGGACGGTTTAGCTCCTGGTCATCGAAACCCTAATCAATACCACCTCAACTGGACGTAGGCTTTTACCTTCACTTAAGGGGCCGAACCAGTATAACCCTCGTGTTCCTTGTCCCGTTTAACCCCTTTAAGCTTCCTAGCTGCGATGGCTCCACGACTAAGTCCTTGCACGAGGACATCTGCCGTGACAATTCCACGACAGGATCTGACCCCCGTTTGAACTTATTTCGGGATCTGACCCTTTTGCCTACCGCCAGGGGGGCTGGCGGTAGGTGTGCACGTCCTACCGCCATCCTCTCTGGCGGTAGGACCCTTGACGGCAACTGATGGCCGTCTGAGCTGGCTGACGTGGAAAAGGGCCTACCGCCAGGGGCTATGGCAGTAGGGTACTGAAGCCTACCGCCATAACCTCTGGCGGTAGGGTCCTGTGTGGTGGATAAGGTGGGGAGGGGCTGGTTTGTGGGCCCCACCACCACTCTTCTTCCCCACTCACCTTCTTCCCCGTGCTCAGCTCCTCTCCCCCCTCTCCCACTCACAAACCCCCTAGATCCACTCCACTTGCTTGACACTTCACCGGTGGATCCGAAGCATTTTCATCACCCAAGGTACCTCTCTCATTCCCCCTTCTTTTGATTGGTTGAGATCTTTGTTTTGTGTGCATTTTGCTTATTTGGTTGCAAACCCTAGTTTATCATTTTTGGTGTGGTCAAATCAATTACTATGATCCATTTAGGTTTATGTTTGTGATTTCCTTATGTATGATGTGCTTAGAATTGCTTGTAGAATAGTTTGTGTACCTAGATCCAGTGCTAGTCTTAGTGTACATAATTGGGGTTGGGTTAGGCTTAAAAAAGCAATTAAACCTAAGTTACTTTAATAGCAACTTTCGAAATGTAGGATGGCACCGTTCGTTTTCTTTGAAGCTTCTGCTGAGGCGGCGGCGAACCGTGAACGCGAATTGATTGAGGAAAAGATGAACTTGTGGATCAAAGCCATTGATGCGTTGAATGCGGAGTGTAGAGCCTTTTCATATTATTATTTCAATAATGACCGTTCCGAAAATTTTATCAGAAAAAAGGAGAGACAGATGAACAAGCTCAAGACGGCGGAAAAAAATTCTAGGCGTGATCTTGCAATGCAAATTGCATTATGTGTGACAAGGGGAGAATATGCTGAGATAGACATGGGAAATCATGGTCAGGTCATTGATTGGTTAGTTCGCCAACCATTCTCTTCGGACGAGAACCGGGCTTCTTGTTGGGCATGGGTCAAAGAAAGAAATGATGTTATTTGTTGCAACCCGGGACCGTACGCCACATAGAATTGCATGAGGCTATGTAATCTTTGTCATTTGGACTGTAATGACATGTACCCTTTGCTTGGTCGTCATTTGAACAATATGACTTGTACCCTTAACATTTGAACTCATTAAGAACTTGGTGTTGTATGTCATATCAAGTAACCAAGTATTTTACTCTAAATTTATTTTATGTTTTGGTCTATGTCATCTTAAACCCGTATATTCATGTAGGATGGACATTCGATCCATGACTATGAACATAGCATGTGAGAAGATCATGGCGGAGCGACACCGCTGCTTGAAGAGGGAATGTGAAGCATGGTTGAAGAGTTGTGATGAGGCAAATGCGGCCATGAAGGATTTCAGCAAGTATCACGTTATCGAGGAACCTTCTGATGCTAAGGAGAAAAAAGCTTTCCGGAAGCTTGTGAACGAGAAAGAGAGGATGCTTGATGAGCTGCAAGACCGGGAATATGCTTGCGCACACGCTTTGGTAGTTGAGATTGCGTTCACTGCAAGCAAAGAAGAATTCCGTGAAATGGACTTGAGGAAACCCGGCCAGGTCATAGGATGGGCAATCAAACAAGGCGTGTCAGAGAATCCCGCTCGCCGTGCTGCATGGGCTTGGTTCCGTGAAACGAATGGTGTGTTGGGTCATTGGGCAGGATCCACTGACTTTCAACTGAAGCGTAATCAAGCGCGCGACGATCAAATTGAACGTCTGATAAGTATGAGAAATATGTTACCTGTTTAGAAAATGTGCCGTTGAGCATGAGTTATTAGTTTCAACCGATGCATCCGAACCGGATCATGTTTTAATATGTTTGAACATGTGTTATTCGTGGTTGTAATGAACTATGTTGAGTTGAGTTATGTATGTGCTTGCGAGATAACCATTCTAATATTTAATAGAAGTGGGTATATTATTATAACATTCGACAGAAGGGCAGAACAGAGGGGAGGAGAGGGTTCAAACCCTACCGCCACAGCCTCCGGCGGTAGGTTAAAGGATCCTACCGCCCGGGCCCATGGCGGTAGGGGGGACAAACATCTGTGACTAGAAACACGAGCACCCTGGCGGTAGGGTTGACCCTACCGCCATAGCCAATGGCGGTAGGGTCAACCCTACCGCCAGGATGCTTGCTTTCCTTGTCACAGAATGTTTGCCCCCCTACTGCCATGGGCCCTCGCGGTAGGATCCTGCAACCTACCGCCAGAGGCTGTGGCGGTAGGCTTTGATCCTGCCGCCATTCGCTTTGGTTTCTTCGTCACAGCAGGTTTGCCCCCCTACCGCCACGGGCTCTGGCGGTAGGGTCCAGCATCCGACCGCCAGGGCCTGTGGCGGTAGGGTCAAAAACTTTGAAAACAGAGCACTCTGTTCTGTTCTATCCCTCTTCTCTTCCCAGCACAACAGTTTTTCAATAAGAATCGTGACAAATCACAGAATATGCTGACAAACTGAATTCATTCACGACACCTTGCAAACATCTTCACACCAAATTCAATTCAAATGAAAAATTCATTCACGACAAGTTCACGACACATGGCTTCTTGCCTTAGTACTACATAGTTCATGATAAATTTGGCATGGCTTCATCCGGTTACATGACGAGTCCACCGAAGCGAAGGCTTTACTGAGTCATACGGGGACATTTCCCCTTCTTGTCACATGCCTCATCCTCCTCTTGTGCCTTGCAAGCTTTTGCAAGCTTTCTTGCCCTCTCCTCCTCACGAGCAAGCTTCGCTTGGTGTGCCCTCTCCTCCTCGCGTTGCTTCCGCTCCATCCTCTCTTTCTGACGACGCTCTTCCTCCAAGCCTCTTTGAAACCTTTCTTCGAACAGCCGCTGGCGCCTAAGACAATCTTCTAATTGGTCCTTTTGGATATCTTTTGGCACTTCATGATATATCCAGCTGAAGTACTTGCATAGAGGAGGCGGTGACTGCATATAAAACGGATGTTAGTGTTGACACACATTTTAGAGTAACATGTTACTTCTCTAGCATACCGGTGGAAGATCATAGGCGTTAGTTGGAAGCGCACGATCGTAAGCATAATTGGGGCAAACAAAATATCTCCTTCCTTCGGTCCATGACTTCTTTCGGTCGGTGGACTCCTTCACCTTGCAAACATCTCCACACCAACATGGCGGAATCTTCACATCTTTCTCCTTCACCTTGTACAAAGATGCGTCCTTCCACTTGTGTGGCATGTCTTCTTGGTGAGCACACGGTGGCCTCGTCATGGAACCGGATGAAGCCATGCCTACAACAAATAAAGATGTTAAGTCAAAATATGAACACGTTGACATGTAAAGAGGCAAATATATCAACACATGCATGAACATATCAAAAGTAGTACCATTCACATTATTTCAACCATCCGGATTGAGCAACACGTCGATAGGCCTTCCCCTATCAACCCGACGTGTCCTAGAACCACCGGATCCACGACCACGACCCCCTCCAAAGCTAGTCCTTCCTCCACGTCCACGGCCACCTCCAAGGCTAGCCCTTCCTCCACAGCCACGGCCCCCTCCAAGGCTAGCCCTTCCTCCACGGCCACGGCCACCTCCAAGGCTAGTCATCCGTCCACGTGTTTGACTAGTGCCTGTGTTGGTTCTAGGTTTCTTGCATGTCCTAATGTTGTGTCCTGTGTCATTGCATTCTCCACAATTGTTGTTCTCCGGTGGCTCCATGAAATGACCACTACCAAATTGCTTCATTCCGATGTATCCAGCTAGATCATCCATGTCACTCCGGAATCTCTTCTTTCTTCTTCTTCCCCTCATAGGTACCATGAGTGCGGGATCTGGCACAATGTCTGGCCCAACATACTCAGGCCACTGTGAGGCATCAAGGAAAGGATTGAACCGAGGCGCCCATGTCAACCTTGTTCGTTCCAATGTGAACTCGTGCAACCGCACCGTTGTGCCATCGGATACACGCACGTTTCTCGCCCGTGTTGCGGTCATCAAATGCGAGCAAGGCCAATGATACTTGTGTGGCGTCTCACACTGGCACCAACGGTTTTTGAGGTGCACCTCGTAAGCAACTCCACCATAAGACCTACCGTCCCTTGTTGTCCCACCCGACTCATCGATTTGATAAATCATTTCTTTTTCATTATATTTGATCACTTGTTGTTTGGCAGACTTGCGCGCTTGATGCAACAACCAATCATGAACCTTGAATGGTTAGTCCATCTTTTCGCCAATCCACTTGGCCGTGCTTTCAGAATGCTTTAGAAAGTACTCGTTGAGCTTGATGAAAGTGTACTTGAGTATTGCGGTCACCGGCAAGGAACGGACACCCTTCAACATATTGTTGAAGCATTCCACCATGTTGCTTGTCATGTCCCCATATCGCATACCTCCTTCATCGTAAGCGTGTGACCACTTTTCTTTATCCGGCTCGTGCCTAAGCAAGAATTCTTTCCCCCCTTTGTTCTTCTCCAAAGCCTTGAGGAGTTTCTCATATCGGCTTTTCAATGTGTCGGTGTTGAATGCAACGCAAACAAGGGTAAGGTCTTTGCAAAACTCCTTGCTCTTGCATGCCCGGTAAAAGTTTGCAACAAAGTGTCTCATGCACCAACGGTGTTGAAGCTTTGGAAGACCGGGAATATCAACGTCTATTGCTTCGAGAATCCCATGATGGCGATCCGATATAATGCATACCTCTCGCTTGCCTATCACCTTGGTTATCACATGCCCCATGAACCACTCCCAATTATCATCGTGCTCCGAAGGCACCAAGGCAAATGCCACTGGCAACATCAATGTGCCCTTGTATTTGCCGGTCAAGAATGTACCATCTATAGACAAGACCGGACGACAGTACGTGAATGCCTCAATGCATTGTCCAAAGCTCCAGAAGGCACGACGAAACACTCCGTCAATTGACTCCACCCGATGGCGCATTCCCGGGTTTCGATGAGCAATGGCTGCCAACATCTTGGGAAGAATGTTATATGCGGCCTCATAATCACCATGCAACATCCTAATAGTGTTTGCTTTCGCCATCCATGCCTTCCCATACTTGACCGGGTATCCAAAAAGTTCGTCAATCAAAGACATGAGAAACTTGACCTTCACGGTTGGATCATGTACCATTTGATGCAACAATTTGTATCCCAGATACTCAGACGTGAGTTGACGGTATCCTTTGCTTCGGTCGGCCTTGTCCGGGGGTACGCACGTGTGAGTGCCAACATGACTCTTCAACACCCATTGCCCGGTTTCTTTGATTTTTCTACCGCGGACCTTCCATTTGCAACCTTCTTGGTCACATTTGACTGTGTACCGAAGTTTTTGATTTGAATGACCAACAACAAACGGCCTATGGTTCCTAATGGCATAGTCACACAACCATATCTTGAACTCTACCAAAGAACCAAACTTGATGCCTTTCTTCAAATGAGCATTCTCGTCCTCATTTTTTGGTCGAGGATCACTGAATTTGGGGCACGGCATTGGCTCAGACAACCAGAATCTCAGCCCACCATCAACGACGACATTGTCCGCAAGACTCACATCCCTAAACAACGGCGGCCCTCTCTCCTTGCCGGTCACCTTCTTGCGCAGTCAACCCATCCTCATTTTCTTGCGCAGTCAACCCATCCTCATCCAATTCTTCCTCCGGACCCTCGTCATCCGAGTTATACCCACACATACGGTTATAAGGGAGGGTACGGTCCATGTCTTTTTGCCGCACAATGACATCCAAGTTACCAATTGGATTGTAATGGATCTCTTCATTCTCCGAGTAAGCATCCTCTTGAGCAACAATAGCATCATCATCAACATGACCACTAGCATCTTCTTCAACATGAGGAATAGCATCTTCTTCAACATGAGGAATAGCATCATGACGGAGTACTATGGCGCTAGCATTGATATGATCTTCATTGTGTTGGCTACTTGGTGGTTGGCTAGAACAATTGGGGACATACACCTCGGCACTATCATCATGTATTGGGGAGGATGCATTGCGGTTGAGATCAATTTGCAAAGGAGGAGGAGGATCAACCTTTGTGGCAAAGATCTCAAGAGACTTGTCTTGTGATGCGTCTACTTTTTCTTGTACACATTCCAATGCAATTGGGAGGTGATGGGCATACTCTTTAGTCGGGACTTTACTCCCAATCCAACGTCATACCTCCCAATAAGCTTAACCTTGGCATTTGGGTCATTCCAATGTAAGACGCTTCTCACTTTAACTACAAGATCATCAAAGCTTGAACTTGTGTCAAAAACCATAGCCTCTTCCCCTTCATCGTCATTTCCAAGCATAAATGTCGACTTGTCCAAATAATGAACATTTACGAGCTTATGCATCTAAGAAATTGGAAACAATATAATCAATCCATATATGTCATCCAACCAACACAAATGGACAAATAAACAAAATTTTGCATAAATTGGACAACTAACTACTATTCATACTAAAGTTAACCTAACCATTAACCCTAACCCTAACCATAACCCCTAACATAACCACTATAACCCTAACCCCCAACATAACCACCAACATAACGCCCAACATAAATACCATAACCCTAACCCCTAACATAACCATAACCCTAGCCATAAATGCATCATAAATGCATCGTAAATACATCATAAATGCACACAACAAGATCAACACCTAGGGTTTGCAATAAATTGACCAAATGCACACAAAACAAAGATCTCAACCAATCAAAAGGAGGGGGAATGGAGGAGGTACCTTGGGTGATGAAAATGATCCGGATCCACCGGTGAAATGTCAAGCAAATGGAGTGGATCTAGGGGGGTCTGTGAGGGGGAGAGAGGGGGAGAGGAGCTGAGCACGGGGAAGAGGGTGAGTGGGGAAGAAGAGTGGTGGTGGGGCCCACAAACCAGCCCCTCCCCACCTTATCCACCACACAGGACCCTACCGTCAGAGGGTATGGCGGTAGGCTTCAGTACCCTACCGCCATAGCCCCTGGCGGTAGGCCCTTTTCCACGCCAGCCAGCTCAGATGGCCGTTAGTCGCCGTCAAAGGTCCTACCGCCAGAGAGGATGGCGGTAGGACGTGCACATCTACCGCCAGCCCCCCTAGAGGTAGGCAAAAGGGTCAGATCCCGAAATAAATTCAAACGGGGTCAGATCCTGAATTTCTTACCAAAAAGGGTCAAAACACGAAATTTTGCCTTAGCAGGCTGCCGGTAGCAAGCAGCTAGCGATGCACGTGACGCCGTGGGGGCATCGATGAAGAATCAGATGGGACGCCGCAGTTTATCCGCTGCATCTGCAGGGTGGCGAACGTTAATTATGCCAAGTCGGATTCGTGATCCGTGTGACCGGAGTACAGCTGAGTCGATTCAGTGGCCATACACTAATTTCATGTCAAATGTGATGGGATGTGATGATCTAGCATGATTGATTTTGGCTTGCAACGGATCTAGCTCTTCAGCTTAAACCTGGAATCCTAGATCATGCTTCCTGCACATGTGGTTGAGGTTTGTGGGCCCTGCCATCTAGTTAGAAACACTATTTACCGATGGATGGGGTGCTTTCTGGCGAAGGTTCACGTTCGGCAATGATATGCATCTTTTCAACTAGTGTGGGGAGAAGCCCAGCCCGCCCGTGATCTGGTGATGTAGGAGTAGGAGTCCTAGCTACTCTCGGATCCGGAGAGCACAGAATGCAGTATAGTGTAGTCCCCCCAGACAGTTCGCCATCTAGACAAGTATACCAGTACTCGAGTGAATTGCGCGGGAGTATAGTAGAACACAGATGCGTAATTACCACTACTCCTAGTGAGTCTATCAATGTACTTCATGGGCATGGGCTAATCTACTCCGCCGGCCACTTGCCTCAGGCCCTCGGCTGACTTATTAATTCACCGGGCATGGAGCAAGGTGACTGCATGAGCATGATGCTTGCCGGACAACAACTGGTACCTGCATGCGTGGCTTGATTCTGAAGACTCACACAGTCAACATACAGCATGCTTCCCTCAAAAAAGAAAACATACAGCATGCTGCAGGGCATCGAATATTACAGTTCAGCACTGTGGCACCACAACACGATGGGCAGAGAGGAGCAAACCTTTTTTGAGTAGGTGAAAGCGGGCTAGCCGGAGAGGTCAAAAGGCCGCCATGGCGATGGTGCCTATGCTTTGCTCGCGTCGCGATTCCTTTGCAATTATGAGCTGCAGAGAAGCAGGCTAGCCGATGACGAGAGATATCACGAAAGGCTGAGACTGGAAAAAGAGAAAGGGATACGGTGCTCTGCCGATCGATTTTATTGCGAAAGGCAGGGGTTGTCGTGGCCGCGTGGCTGGTTGGAGCTCAGAGACGGTGCAGGTTTCAGAGAACACGTTGGCCGTGGATGCAGAACATCGTTTATGGGCCAGCAGAACCTATTATTTGTTCAGGGCAACTGGGCAAGAGCTAGCAGAACATTTTTTTTTTGGACAATAAATCTGAGTTGTGGGGTCATAATAGCGCTGAAAAATAATACATCTACAGAATTGCACCTCGCCACTGCTGGGATAGAGGCCTGTTGCGAAATGCAGCTCGCAGAAAAATCGAGACGTTTATTCACTGCATCTTCTTGTGGGCCTGCAATGCTGTGTATTCTAGAGACATGGTGGCACTGTTCCGAGATCTGACCGACGGACCATCTTCTCGGTGGGCCTGAGACCTGTCCTTCTGGGACTTTTCTGGCCTGGTCCTGTTTCGGAACACACAGCCTTTAGACTCGAGGTGGATGCTTCCAAAGGATAGGAATGCACTAATTATGTCGGGCCTCCTGCTTCAAATCTTAGTAGTACGTGACATCTTCCCTGAATCCAGAAACTATAGAATCATGGTCTTATCAGGATGATTAAAACACTCTTTGCGGGGCGCCAGGTGGAGGTTTTCGTATCATTTCTTCGTATATGCTCAGACCAGTTTTGCTGTTACTGTACTATAGACCATGGACCAGGTGGAGTATTTATTTAGCTAGATGGTTCTTCCTACTCCATCATGAATGTTTGCACACATAAAAATTCAAAAAAAAAATGTTTGCACACATGTTAAAAACTCACTCCATCATGAACGTTTGCACACAGGTTAAAAACTCATCAATGTTCATAAAAAATAATTCAGATATGTTTGAATTTATTTACTATTTTTTCTTCAGATTTTACTTTACACCTAGGTGCATGTGAGCTCTGGATCAAAAACTTCGTGTTCCTTGGGAGATCTTATTCCACATTGAAACCATGGAGTTGTTGCTATAACTCTCACATGGGCCGTCCCATGAAACTCTCGCTCGCTCAACTCGGCTCCTCGCTCCGCTCACTTACTTAGTTTTTTTTCCCGCTCACTCCACATTAAACTCAGAAAACCCTGCTATTGTATTTACATTTGAAGAAGTTTACATTTTTTTAAAAAAAATTTGAATTTTCAAAATGTTGTGAACTAAAAAGACATTTAAAAAATATCAGCCAATTTTAAAAATATTTGTGGATTTCAAACAATGTTCACAAATTTTAAAAAGCAAAAATTATTTTTTTATGAATTTTAAGTATGTTCATGAATTCAAAAGAAATGTTTGTGAATTATTAAAAATGTTCCTTTTTTAATTTCCACGATTTTTTAAAATATTAATGAACTAAAATATGATAAATAGTAAAAAAGAAATAACGTACATGAAATGAAAAAAACATGAAAACGCAACAGAAAACTTTTAAAATTGGTAAAAAAAAACTAGACAATATCCGCTCAAGAATAAAAAAAGGTTGGCCAGCGACACACATCCTTACACACAGGGTCCATATCAGTCGCACAACCCCGGCGCACCAGAATGCTCGAAACCTAGTATGTTAATGGAGATTCGGCCTGCAAATGAGCATGCATTTCGATTGTCAACGGACGTTGGATGATGGTGCATGCATTCTGCATCCAACAACTATAATGCTTTAGGACAGATCACTAATCGCCCCTAAACATTCGGACCCATTACTATGCTCCCTATGTTCCCTTCTCCTTACCCAGCCGCCCAAAACCATCCGCTCCACCTTGGACTCTACATCAAGTAACAACAATTGTTGGAGTTAACCGGACGGTACAACCCACCAATCAGAACCGTATGCAGCGGGTGGACGTGGCGTCTGTCGTGTGCAGGATGGATAACGTTCAACATGGCTCTCCCAGCCACATCTACACCAAGTGGCTAGCCTCAGCAACATGCCTCTCTCCTCGCGTCCACCGACCAGAAACCAACGTACCGAACCGCCATGGTGACTGCAACACTATAGGCGCACCAACCGAACAAGTCCGTCTCTAAGAACGAAACAAACACAAATCTGATGACAAGTCCCAATACACCTGCATCTATGAACAACCTGTGCAGTGCATAAACTCTAACAATTAAGAATACAGGTAGAAAAAGCAACATCCAACAACAACATTTGTCCACGCAACAACATGACGCGTCCGCAACTTTACAACTCGTTCAATAAAGTGCCAAGTTATACAATTAGCTTGAATAAACCCCGGCGATTAAGGATATACACAAAAAGGGCAATGTCCAACAGAACATTTCTTGAAGCAACGACATTGCACACCATCCCCACACAGTTGACATCATCAAACGGGCGTGCTTTCCCGCTCAATTCATGTTTCCAGTAAACATTTTGTTTACAATAGCTGCCCCACGCATTTACTTCCACCATCACGTGTCCGCCAACATCCATGCAGCTCTAGGAAACACGTGCGAAGCCTGACGTAAACACAATGTTCAATTCTGCAAGATGATGGAATGCAGAATGTTTGCACACAGGTTAAAAACTCATTCCATCATGAATGTTTGCACATAGGTTAAAAACTCATCAATGTTTATCAAAAAATAATTCAGATATGTTTGAATTTATTTACTATTTTTTCTTCAGATTTTACTTTACACCTGGGTGCATGTGAGTTCTGGATCAAAAACTTTGCGTTCCTTGGGAGATCTTATTCTCTTTTTTTTTGCGAGACCTTGGGAGATCTTATTCCACATTTAAATCACGGAGTTGTTGCTATAACGCTCACATGGGCCGTCCCGTGAAACTCCCGCTCGCTCAACTTGGCTCCTCGCTCCGCTTGTTTGCTTAGCTTTTTTTCCCCGCTCACTCCACATCAAACTCGGAAAAATATCGGCTATCGTATTTACATTTGAAGAAGTTCAAGTATTTAAAAAAACTTGAATTTTCAAAATATTGTGAATTAAAAAAATAAAAAATTTCAACGAATTTATAAAATGTTTGTGGATTTCAAACGATGTTCACAAACAAAAAAAACAGAACGTACTTTTTAATGAATTTTAAGTATGTTCATGAATTCAAAAAAAATGTTTGTGAATTATTAAAAAATGTTAATATTTTTTATTTCCACTATTTTTTATAAATATTAATGAATTAAAATGAAAAATAGTAAAAAAATATAAAGAACATGAAAAGAAAAAAACATGAAAACACAATAGAAAACTTTTAAAACTAGTGGAAAAAACTAGACAATATCCGCTCAAAACTAAAAAAGTTAGCCAACGACACACATCCTTACATGCAGGCCCATACCATTCGCACAACCCCAATGCACCAAAAGGCTCTAAATCTAGTATGTTAATGAAGATTCGGCCTGCAATTGAACATGCGTTTCGATTGTCAATGGACGTTGGGTGGTGGTGCATGCATTTTTCACCCAACAAATATAATGCTTTAGGACTGGTCACCAATAGACCCTAAACGACCAAACCTGGCCTGTCCGGATGTTTTTCGCCGTCCAACGCCATACCGCAAATGTCCACGGACGGAGCCGAGCATCCAATATCCCACAAATTAGTTGCAAAGCTAGGGAAGGTTAGCAGGCGTTCGGACCTCCGCACGCAGGCCTCTAATACCTCCTACCGTCCAAAATCCCCACCTGGACCCATGTTGTTCTCATTCCGCTGCATCCGCTCTCTACCAGTCCGACGCCATCACTATGCTCCTTGTGCTCCCTTCCCTGTACCCAGCTACCCAAAACAATCCGCTCCACCTTGGACTGTACATCAAGTAACAATCATTGCTGGAGTTAACCGAATGGTACAACCCACCGGTCTGAACCGCATGCAGCGGGTGAACGTCACGTCTGTGTTGTGTAGGATGGATAACGTTCAACATGGCTCTCCCGGCTGCATCTACACCAACTTGCTAGCCTCAACAACATGCCTCTCTTCTTGCGTTCGCCGACCAGAAACCAGCGTACTGAACCGCCATGGTGATTGCAAAATGTATAGGGGCACGAACCGAACAAGTCCGTCTCTAAGAAACGAAACAAACACGAATGTGATGACAAGTCCTAATACTATGAACAACCTGTGCAGTGCATAAACTCTAACAAATAAGAACACATGTAACAAAAGCAACATCTAACAACAACATTTGTCCACACAACAACATGACATGTTCCGCAACTTTAGGACTCGTTCAGTAAAGTGCCAAGTTATGCAATTAGCTTGAATAAACCTCGACGATTAAGAATATATACACAAAGGGCAATGTCCAATAGAAAATTTCTTGAAGCAACCACATCGCACACCATCCCCAGACAATTGACATCATCAAACGGGCATGCTTTCCCACTCAATTCATGTTTCTAGTAGACATTTTGTTTGCAATAGCTGCCCCGCGCATTTCCTTCCACCATCATGTGCCCGACAACATCCATACGGCTCCAGGAAACACGTGGGAAGCCTGGCGTAAACATAGTGTCCAATTCTGCAAGATGATGAAATGCAAAAAAGCCAGTAAACACCATGATAATACAACTGCACATAGAAAAAAAGGCACGACATAGAAGAACGAAGCGCATCATACCCCGAGAAAGAGAGAGAAAACAGAAGGTGCATCGGAGAGAAGAAACGAATTACCTCAAACAACAGGTGCATACGAAGAGTAAAGAGGCTGCCGAGACCTGCTACGATGAGGAATGCAAAGGACAATGAGCAAGAAGAAAAAGCATGCCATAGCCAAGAGGAAAACAAATCCGAAGCTTAGCTGGCACGAGGAGTTAACGAGTCAACGCCAACTCCGACAGCAAATAGAGCACGGACACAAACGTGTGGTGCTACAGAAAAGTAACGGGGTGTCGGCCACCGCCGAGTAAGCTCAAAGAAGCCCGCGTCCAACAAACGACATAAAACAATGAATTTATAGAAAAACTCAACCGACTTAATAAAAAGACCAAAATGCCTAGAAACACCCCGGCTCGCACAAGCCGAGCACCTCACGGAGGCAGCGCACACCCAGAAGCAGCCCGCGCGAACGAAATAGCCTAGTGGGAAGTGAACACGTTGCGTTCGTGCATATCCGGGTTGGACGAACGAAATAGTCCGACAGGGTGCGACCGACAGGGTGTGGGCGACGCGTGTGCCCGGTTTGTGCGACCGACGCATCATGGTGCGAACGAAATGCACGCCGACCCGAGCACACACACATTCCCGCCTGGCGCCAGCAACACAACCCGATAGTGGGGCGTGTGACGTTGACAGGAGTACCCGGCCGAGGCAATAATAAAGTTGTTATTTATGTTTCCTTATATCATGATAAATGTTTATTATTCATGCTAGAATATTATTAACCGGAAACTTAGTACATGTGTGAATACATAGACAAACAAAGTGTTACTAGTATGCCTCTACTTTACTTGCTCGTTAATCAAAGATGGTTAAGTTTCCTAGCCATGGACAAGAGTTGCCATTTGATGAACGGGATCACATCATTAGAGAATGATGTGATTGACTTGACCCGTCCGTTAGCTTAGCACTATGATCGTTTAGTTTATTGCTAATGCTTTCTTCATAACTTATACATGTTCCTATGACTATGAGATTATGGAACTCCCGAATACCGGAGGAACACTTAGTGTGCTATCAAACGTCACAACGTAACATGGTGATTATAAAGATGCTCTATAGGTGTCTCCGATGGTGTTTGTTGAGTTGGCCTACATCGAGATTAGGATTTGTCACTCCGATTGTCGGAGAGGTATCTCTGGGCCCTCTCGGTAATGCACATAACTATAAGTCTTGCAAGCAATGTGACTAATGAGTTAGTTATGGGATGATGCATTACGGAACGAGTAAAGAGACTTGCCGGTAACGAGATTGAACTAGGTATTGAGATACCGACGATCGAATCTCGGGCAAGTAACATACCGATGACAAAGGGAACAATGTATGTTGTTATGCGGTTTGACCGATAAAGATCTGCGTAGAATATGTAGGAACCAATATGAGCATCCAGGTTCCGCTATTGGCTATTGACCGGAAGTGGGTCTCGGTCATGTCTACATAGTTCTCGAACTCGTATGGCCCGCACACTTAACGTTCGATGACGATCGGTATTATGAGTTGATACGTCTCCAACGTATCTATAATTTTTTATTGTTCCATGCTATATTATATTCTGTTTTGGATGTTTAATGGGCTTTATTATACACTTTTATATTATTTTTGGGACTAACCTATTAACCGGAGGCCCAGCCCAAATTGCTGTTTTTTGCCTATTTGAGTGTTCCGCAGAAAAAGAATATCAAACGGAGTCCAAACGGAATGAAACCTTCGGGAACGTGATTTTCGGAACAAACGTGATCCAGAGGACTTGGAGTCTACGTAAAGCAATCAACGAGGAGAGCACAAGGCAGGGGGCGCGCCTACCCCCCAGGCGCGCCCTCCACCCTCGTGGGGCCCACGTTGCTCCACCGATGTACTTCTTCCTCCTATATATACCTACGTACCCCCAGACCATCAGAAGCATCCATCAAAACGTAGTTCCACCGCCGCAACCTTCTGTACCCGTGAGATCCCATCTTGAGGCCTTTTCCGGCGTCCTGCCGGAGGGGGCATTGATCACGGAGGGCTTCTACATCAACACCATAGCCTCTCTAATGATGTGTGAGTAGTTTACCTCAGACCTTCGGGTCCATAGTTATTAGCTAGATGGCTTCTTCTCTCTCTTTGGATCTCAATACAAAGTTCTCCTCGATTCTCTTGGAGATCTATTTGATGTAACTCTTCTTTTGCGGTGTGTTTGTCGAGACCGATGAATTGTGGGTTTATGATCAAGATTATCTATGAACAATATTTGAATCTTCTCTGAATTCTTTTATGTATGATTGATTATCTTTGCAAGTCTCTTCGAATTATCAGTTTGGTTTGGCCTACTAGATTGATCTTTCTTGCAATGGGAGAAGTGCTTAGCTTTGGGTTCAATCTTGCGGTGCTCGATCCCAGTGACAGTAGGGGAAACGACACGTATTGTATTGTTGCCATCAAGGATAGCAAGATGGGGTTTATATCATATTGCATGAGTTTATCCCTCTACATCATGTAATCTTGCTTAAAGCGTTACTCCGTTCTTATGAACTTAATACTCTAGATGCATGCTGGATAGCGGTCGATGTGTGGAGTAATAGTAGTAGATGCAGAATCGTTTCGGTCTACTTGTCACGGACGTGATGCCTATATACATGATCATACCTAGATATTCTCATAACTATGCTCAATTCTATCAATTGCTCGACAATAATTTGTTCACCCACCGTAATACTTATGCTCTTGAGAGAAGCCACTAGTGAAACCTATGGCCCCCGGGTCTATTCTCCATCATATTAATCTTCCAACACTTAGCTATTTTTATTGCCGTTTATTTTACTTTGCATCTTTATCATAAAAATACCAAAAATATTATCTTATCATATCTATCAGATCTCACTCTCGTAAGTGACCATGAAGGGATTGACAACCCCTTTTTCGCGTTGGTTGCGAGGTTCTTATTTGTTTGTGTAGGTGCGCGGGACATGTGCGTGATCTCCTACTGGATTGATACCTTGGTTCTCAAAAACTGAGGGAAATACTTACGCTACTTTACTGCATCACCCTTTCCTCTTCAAGGGAAAACCAACGCAGTGCTCAAGAGGTAGCAAGAAGGATTTCTCGCACCATTGCCGGGGAGATTCAAGCCAAGTCAAGTCAAGTCAAGACATACGAAGTACCCATCACAAACTCTTATCCCTCGCATTACATTATTTGCTATTTGCCTCTCGTTTTCCTCTCCCCCACTTCACCCTTGTCGTTTTATTCGCCCTCTCCTTTCCGTTCGCCTCTTTTTCACTTGCTCCTTGCTTGCTCGTGTGTTGGATTGCTTGCTCGTCACGATGGCTCAAGACAATACTAAATTGTGTGACTTTACCAATACCAACAACAATGATTTTCTTAGCACTCCGATTGCTCCTCTTACCGATGCTGAATCTTGTGAAATTAATGCTACTTTGTTGAATCTTGTCATGAAAGATCAATTCGCCGACCTTCCTAGTCAAGATGTCGCTACCCATCTGAATAGCTTCGTTGATTTGTGTGATATGCAAAAGAAGAAAGATGTGGACAAAGATATTGTTAATTGAAGCTATTTCCTTTTTCACTTAGAGATCGTGCTAAAGTTTGGTTTTCGTCTTTGCCTAAAAATAGTATTGATTCATGGAATAAGTGCAAAGATGCTTTTATCTCTAAGTATTTTCCTCCCGCTAAAATCATCTCTCTTTGAAACGATATCATGAATTTTAAGCAACTTGATCATGAACATGTTGCACAAGCTTGGGAGAGGATGAAATTAATGATACGTAATTGCCCTACACATGGTTTGAATCTTTGGATGATTATACAAAAAACTTATGCCGGATTGAATTTTGCTTCTAGAAACCTTTTAGATTCGGCCGCGGGAGGCACTTTTATGGAAATCACTTTAGGAGAAGCTACTAAACTCCTACATAATATTATGGTTAATTATCCTCAATGGCACACCGAAAGATCTACTAATAAAAAAGTGCATGCGATAGAAGAAATTAATGTTTTGAGTGGAAAGATGGATGAACTCATGAAATTATTTGCTACTAAAAGTGTTTCTTCTGATCCTAATGATATGCCTTTGTCTACTTTGATTGAGAATAATAATGAATCTATGGATGTAAACTTTGCTGGTAGGAATAATTTTGGTAACAACGCTTATAGAGGAAACTTCAATCCTAGACCGTATCTTAGTAATTCCTCTAATAATTATGGTAATTCCTACAACAATTCTTATGGAAATTTTAATAAGTTGCCCTCTGATTTTGAGACTAGTTTTAAGGAGTTTATGAATTCACAAAAGAATTTCAATGCTTTGCTTGAAGAAAAATTGCTTAAAGTTGATGAATTGGCTAGGAACGTTGATAAAATTTCTCTTGATGTTGATTCTTTGAAACTTAGATCTATTCCACCTAAGCATGATATCAATGAGTCTCTCAAAGCCATGAGAATTTCCATTGATGAGTGCAAAGAAAGAACCGCTAGGATGCGTGCTAATAAAGATTGCTTTGTGAAAACGTGTTCTTCTAATTTTTATGAGAATAAAGATGAAGATCTAAAAGTTATTGATGTGTCTCCTATTAAATCTTTGTTTTGCAATATGAATCTTGATAATGATGGGACTGGAGATGAGTCACCTTTACCTAGAAGGCGTCCCAAAAATTCGGAGTTTTTAGATCTTGATGCAAAAATTGGTAAAAGTGGGATTGAAGAGGTCAAAACTTTAGATATTAATGAACCCACTATTTTGGATTTCAAGGAATTTAATTATGATAATTGCTCTTTGATAGATTGTATTTCCTTGTTGCAATCCGTGCTAAATTCTCCTCATGCTTATAGTCAAAATAAAGCTTTTACCAAACATATCGTTGATTCTTTAATGCAATCTTATGAAGAAAAAACTTGAGTTGGAAGTTTCTATCCCTAGAAAACTTTATGATGAGTGGGAACCTACTATTAAAATTAAAATTAAAGATCATGAATGCTATGCTTTGTGTGATTTGGGCGCTAGTGTTTCCACGATTCCAAAAACTTTGTGTGATTTGTTAGGTTTCCGCGAATTTGATGATTGCTCTTTAAAATTGCACCTTGCGGATTCCACTATTAAGAAACCTATGGGAAGAATTAATGATGTTCTTATCGTTGCAAATAGGAACTATGTGCCCGTAGATTTTATTGTTCTTGATATAGATTGCAATCCTTCATGTCCTATTATTCTTGGTAGACCTTTCCTTAGAACGATTGGTGCAATTATTGATATGAAGGAAGGGAATATTATATTCCAATTTCCGTTAAGGAAAGGCATGGAACACTTCCCTAGAAAGAAAATAAAATTACCTTATGAATCTATTATGAGAGCCACTTATGGACTGCGTTCCAAAGATGGCAACACCTAGATCTATCCTCGCTTTTATGCCTAGCTAGGGGCGTTAAACGGTAGCGCTTGTTGGGAGGCAACCCAATTTTATTTTTAGTTTTTTTGCTTTTTGCTTCTGTTTAGGAATAAATCTTTGATCTAGCCTCTGGATAGATTTGTTTTTGTGTTTTAATTAGTGTTTGTGCCAGGTTAAACCTATAGGATCTTCTTGGATAATAGTTATTTGATCTTGCTGAAAATTCCAGAAACTTTCTGTTCACGAAAACAATTGTTAAAAATCACCAGAACGTGATAAAATATTAATTCCAATTGCATAATATCAATAAAAAAATTATTTAGGTCGTCCTATTTTGGAAGATTTTTTTGAGTTCCAGAAGTTTGTGTTAGTTACAGATTACTACAGACTGTTTTGTTTTTGACAGATTCTGTTTTTCGTGTGTTGTTTGCTTATTCTGATGAATCTATGGCTAATAAAATAGTTTATAAACCATAGAGAAGTTGGAATACAGTAGGTTTAACACCAATATAAATAAAGAATGAGTTCAATACAGTACCTTGAAGTGGTGTTTTGTTTTCTTTCGCTAACGGAGCTCACGAGATTTTCTGTTGAGTTTTGTGTTGTGAAGTTTTCAAGTTTTGGGTAAAAGATTTGATGGATTATGGAACAAGGAGTGGCAAGAGCCTAAGCTTGGGGATGCCCATGGCACCCCAAGATAATCTAAGGACACCAAAAATCCAAAGCTTGGGGATGCCCCGGAAGGCATCCCCTCTTTCGTCTTCGTCCATCGGTAACTTTACTTGGAGCTATATTTTTATTCACGACATGATATGTGTTTTGCTTGGAGCGTCTTGTATGATTTGAGTCTTTGCTTTTTAGTTTACCACAATCATCCTTGCTGTACACACCTTTTGAGAGAGACACACATGATTCGGAATTTATTAGAATACTCTATGTGCTTCACTTATATCTT
Organism: Triticum aestivum; assembly: GCF_018294505.1. Classification (NCBI taxonomy): domain Eukaryota; kingdom Viridiplantae; phylum Streptophyta; class Magnoliopsida; order Poales; family Poaceae; genus Triticum; species Triticum aestivum. The sequence goes on along the minus strand of NC_057814.1, from coordinate 133,660,529 downwards.
TTGAGCTATATAGTTTTTGCTCTAGTGCTTCACCTATATCTTTTAGAGCACGGTGGTGGATTTGTTTTATAGAAACTATTGTTCTCTCATACTTCACTTATATTATTTTGAGAGTCCTACAAAACAGCATGTTGATTTGCTTTAATTATGATAGGCATCCAAGATTAGTAAAAAAATTCTTATGAGTGTGATGAATACTATGAGAAGTTTGATGCTTTATAATTGTTTTGAGATATGAAGATGGTGATATTAGAGTCATGCTAGTTGAGTAGTTGCGAATTTGAGGAATACTTGTGTTAAAGTTTGTGATTCCCGTAGCATGCACATATGGTGAACCGTTATGTGATGAAGTTGGAGCATGATTTATTTATTGATTGTTTCCTTTATGAGTGGCGGACGGGGACGAGCGATGGTCTTTTCCTACCAATCTATCCCCCTAGGAGCATGCGTGTAATACTTTTCTTTGATAACTTGTAGATTTTTGCAACAAGTATATGAGTTCTTTATGACTAATGTTGAGTCCATGGATTATACGCACTTCCTTCCTTCCACCATTGCTAGCCTCTCTAATACCGCGCACTTTTCGCCGGTATCATACACCCACCATATACCTTCCTCAAAACAGCCACCATACCTACCTATCATGGCATTTCCATAGCCATTCCGAGATATATTGCCGTGCAACTTACCACCGTTCCGTCTACTATGACACGCTTCATCATTGTCATATTGCTTTGCATGATCATGTAGTTGACATCGTATTTGTGGCAAAGCCACCGTTCATAATTCTTTCATACATATCACTCTTGATTTATTGCATATCCCGGTACACCGCCGGAGGCATTCATATAGAGTCATATTTTATTCTAAGTTTGAGTTGTAATTCTTGAGTTGTAAAGAAAAATAAAAGTGTGATGATCATCATTATTAGAGCATTGTCCCAAGTGAGGAAAGGATGATGGAGACTATGATTCCCCCACAAGTCGGGATGAGACTCCGAACGAAAAAAAAGAGGCCATAAAAAAGGAAAAGGCCCAAAGAAAAAATGAGAGAAAAAGAGAGAAGGGACAATGCTACTATCCTTTTACCGCACTTGTGCTTCAAAGTAGCACCATGATCTTCATGATAGAGAGTCTCCTATGTTATCACTTTCATATACTAGTGGGAATTTTTCATTATAGAACTTGGCTTGTATATTCCAATCATGGGCTTCCTCAAAATGCCCTAGGTCTTCGTGAGCAAGCGAGTTGGATGAACACCCACATAGTTTCTTTTGTTGAGCTTTCATATACTTATAGCTCTAGTGCATCCATTGCATGGCAATCCCTACTCACTCACATTGATATCTATTAATGGGCATCTCCATAGCCCGTTGATACGCCTAGTTGATGTGAGACTATCTTCTCCTTTTTGTCTTCTCCACAACCACCATTCTATTCCACATATAGTGCTATGTCCATGGCTCACGCTCATGTATTGCGTGAAGATTGAAAAGTTTGAGAACACCAAAAGTATGAAACAATTGCTTGGCTTGTCATCGGGGTTGTGCATGATTAAATACTTTGTGTGATGAAGATAGAGCATAGTCAGACTATATGATTTTGTAGGGATAACTTTCTTTGGCCATGTTATTTTGAGAAGACATAATTGCTTAGTTAGTATGCTTGAAGTATTACTATTTTTATGTCAATATTAAACTTTTGTCTTGAATCTTTCGGATCTAAACATTCATACCACAAATAAGAGAATTACATTGAAAATTATGCTAAGAAGCATCCCACATCAAAAATTCTGTTTTTTATCATTTACCTACTCGAGGACGAGCAGGAATTAAGCTTGGGGATGCTTGATACGTCTCCAACGTATCTATAATTTTTTATTGTTCCATGCTATATTATATTCTGTTTTGGATGTTTAATGGGCTTTATTATACACTTTTATATTATTTTTGGGACTAACCTATTAACCGGAGGCCCAGCCCAAATTGTTGTTTTTTGCCTATTTCAGTGTTTCGCAGAAAAAGAATATCAAACGGAGTCCAAACGGAATGAAACCTTCGGGAACGTGATTTTTGGAACAAACGTGATCCAGAGGACTTGGAGTCTACGTAAAGCAATCAACAAGGAGAGCACGAGGCAGGGGGCGCGCCTACCCCCCCCCCCCAGGCGCACCCTCCACCCTCGTGGGGCCCACGTTGCTCCACCGACGTACTTCTTCCTCGTATATATACCTACGTACCCCAAACCATCAGAAGCATCCACGAAAACCTAGTTCCACCGCCGCAACCTTCTGTACCCGTGAGATCCCATCTTGGGGCCTTTTCCGGCGTCATGCGGGAGGGGCGGCATTGATCACGAAGGGCTTCTACATCAACACCATAGCCTCTCCGATGATGTGTGAGTAGTTTACCTCAGACCTTCGGGTCCATAGTTATTAGCTAGATGGCTTCTTCTCTCTCTTTGGATCTCAATACAAAGTTCTCCTCGATTCTCTTGGAGATCTATTTGATGTAACTCTTCTTTTGCGGTGTGTTTGTCGAGACCGATGAATTGTGGGTTTATGATCAAGATTATCTATGAACAATATTTGAATCTTCTCTGAATTCTTTTATGTATGATTGGTTATCTTTGCAAGTCTCTTCGAATTATCAGTTTGGTTTGGCCTATTAGATTGATCTTTCTTGCAATGGGAGAAGTGCTTAGCTTTGGGTTCAATCTTGCGGTGCTCGATCCCAGTGACAGTAGGGGAAACGACACGTATTGTATTATTGCCACCGAGGATAACAAGATGGGGTTTATATCATATTGCATGAGTTTATCCCTCTACATCATGTCATCTTGCTTAAAGCGTTACTCCGTATGAACTTAATACTCTAGATGCATGCTGGATAGCGGTCGATGTGTGGAGTAATAGTAGTAGATGCAGAATCGTTTCGGTCTACTTGTCACGGACGTGATGCCTATATACATGATCATACCTAGATATTCTCATAACTATGCTCAATTCTATCAATTGCTCGACAGTAATTTGTTCACCCACCGTAATACTTATGCTCTTGAGAGAAGCCACTAGTGAAACCTATGGCCCCCGGGTCTATTCTCCATCATATTAATCTTCCAACACTTAGCTATTTTTATTGCCGTTTATTTTACTTTGCATCTTTATCATAAAAATACCAAAAATATTATCTTATCATATCTATCAGATCTCACTCTCGTAAGTGACCTGAAGGGATTGACAACCCCTTTTTCGCGTTGGTTGCGAGGTTCTTATTTGTTTGTATAGGTGCGCGGGACTTGTGCGTGATCTCCTACTGGATTGATACCTTGGTTCTCAAAAACTCAGGGAAATACTTACGCTACTTTACTGGATCACCCTTTCCTCTTCAAGGGAAAACCAACACAGTGCTCAAGAGGTAGCATGAGTTTATGTGTTTTGATGTACCGAAGGTAGTTCCGAGTCCCGGATGTGATAACGGACATGACGAGGAGTCTCGAAATGGTCGAGACATAAAGATCGATATATTGGAAGGCTATGTTTGGACACCGGAAGGTTTCCGGATGAGTTTGGGCATTTACCGGAGTACCGGGAGGTTACCGAAACCCCCCAGGGAGTCAATGGGCCTTATTGGGCCTTAGTGGGAGAGAGGAGGAGGAGGCCAGGTGGAGGGCACGCCCCCCCAAGCCCAATCCGAATTGGGTGGGGGCCGGGCCCCCCTTTCCATCCCTCTCTCTCCCTCTTCCTTCTTCTCCTACTCCAACAAGTGAAGGGGGGGAACCTACTCCTACTGGGAGTAGGACTCCCCCCTTGGGCGCGCCCTATGAGGGCCGGCCCTCCCCTCCTCCACTCCTTTATATACGGGGGAGGGGGGCACCCCATAGACACACAAGTTGACAGTTATCTTAGCCGTGTGCGGTGCCCCCCTCCACAGATTTCCACCTCGGTCATATCGTTGTAGTGCTTAGGCGAAGCCCTGCGTCGATAACTTCATCATCACCGTCATCACACCGTCGTGCTGAAGAGACTCTCCCTCGGCCTCAGCTGGATCAAGAGTACGAGGGACGTCACCGAGCTGAACGTGTGCAGACCGCGGAGGTGTCGTGCGTTCGGTACTTGGATCGGTTGGATCGGGAAGACGTTCGACTACATCAACCATGTTACAAAACGCTTCCGCTTTCGGTCTACGAGGGTATGTGGACACACTCTCCTCGCTCATTGCTATGCATCACCTAGATGGATATTGCGTGTGCGTAGGAATTTTTTTGAAATTACTGCGTTCCCCAGCAGTGGCATCGGAGCCAGGTCTATGCGTAGATGTTATATGCACGAGTAGAACACAAAGAGTTTTGGGCGATAATAGTCTTACTCCTTACCAGCATGTCATACTTTGATAGAGCGGCACTGTTGGATGAAGCGGCTCAGACTGACATTATGCGTACGCTTACGCGAGACTGGTTCTACCGACGTGCTTCGCACACAGGTGGCTAGTGGGCGTCTGTTTCTCCAATTTTAGTTGAATCGAGTGTGACTATGCCCGGTCCTTGTTGAATGTTAAAACAGCAAACTTGACGAAAAATCATTGTGGTTTTGATGCATAGGTAAGAACGGCTCTTGCTAAGCACGTAGCAGCCACGTAAAACTTGCAACAACAAAGTAGAGGACGTCTAACTTGTTTTTGCAGGGCATGTTGTGATGTGATATGGTCAAGACGTGATTATATAAATTGTTGTATGAGATGATCATGTTTTGTAACATAGTTATCGGCAACTGGCAGGAGCCATATGGTTGTCGCTTTATTGTATCATGACGGTGCTTTACTTTATCACTAAGCGGTAGCGATAGTCGTAGAAGCAATAGTTGGCAAGATGACAACGATGCTTCGATGGAGAGCAAGGTGTCAATCCGGTGACGATGGTGATCATGACGGTGCTTTGGAGATGGAGATCAAAGGCACAAGATGATGATAGCCATATCATATCACTTATATTGATTGCATGTGATGTTTATCCTTTATGCATCTTATTTTGCTTAGTACGGCGGTAGCATTATAAGATGATCTCTCACTAAATTTCAAGGTATAAGTGTTCTCCCTGAGTATGCACCGTTGCTACAGTTCCTCGTGCCGAGACACCACGTGATGATCGAGTGTGATAAGCCCTACGTTCACATACAACGGGTGCAAGCCAGTTTTGCACACGCGGAATACTCGGGTTAAACTTGACGAGCCTAGCATATGCAGATATGGCCTCGGAACACTGAGACCGAAAGGTCGAGCGTGAATCATATAGTAGATATGATTAACACAGTGATGTTCACCATTGAAAACTACTCCATCTCATGTGATGATCGGACATGGTTTAGTTGATATGGATCACGTGATCACTTAGATGATTAGAGGGATGTCTATCTAAGTGGGAGTTCTTAAGTAATATGATTAATTGAACTTTAATTTATCATGAACTTAGTACCTGATAGTATTTTGCATGTCTATGTTGTTGTAGATAAATGGCCAGTGTTGTTGTTCGGTTGAATTTTAATGCGTTCCTAGAGAAAGCTAAGTTGAAAGATGATGGTGGCAATTACACGGACTGGGTCCGTAACTTGAGGATTATCCTCATTGCTGCACCGAAGAATTACGTCCTGGAAGCACCGCTAGGTGCAAGACCCGCTGTAGGAGCAACGCCGGGCATTGTGAACGCCTGGCAGAGCAAAGCTGATGACTACTTGATAGTTCAGTGTGTCATGCTTTACGGCTTAGAACCGGGATTTCAACGACGTTTTGAACGTCATGGAGCATATGAGATGTTCCAGGAGTTGAAGTTAATATTTCAAGCAAATGCCCGGATTGAGAAATATGAAGTCTCCAATAAGTTCTACAGCTGCAAAATGGAGGAGAATAGTTCTGTCAGTGAGCATATACTCAGAATGTCTGGGTGCCACAATCACTTGACTCAGTTGGGAGTTAATCTTTCAGTTGATGACAAAGTTCTTCAATCACTGCCACCAAGCTATAAAAGCTTCGTGATGAACTATAATATGCAAGGGATGGATAAGACAATTCCCGAGCTCTTCGCGATGCTAAAGGCCGCGGAGGTAGAAATCAAGAAGGAGCATCAAGTGTTGATGGTCAACATGACCACCAGTTTCAAGAAAAAGGGTAAAGGGAAGAAGGGGAACTTCAAGAAGAACAGCAAGCAAGTTGCTGCTCAAGTGAAGAAGCCCAAGTCTGGACCTAAGTCTGAGACTGAGTGCTTCTAGTGCAAAAGGACTGGTCACTGGAAGCGGAACTGCCCCAAGTATTTGGCGGAAAAGAAGGATGGCAAAGTGAAAGGTATATTTGATATACATGTTATTGATGTGTACCTTACTAATGCTCGCAGTAGCGCCTGGGTATTTGATACTGGTTCTATTGCTAATATTTGCAACTCGAAACAGGGGCTACGGATTAAGCGAAGATTGGCTAAGGACGAGGTGACGATGCGCGTGGGAAATGGTTCCAAAGTCGATGTGATCGCCACTGGCACGCTACCTCTACATCTACCTTCGGTATTAGTTTTAGACCTGAATAATTGTTATTTGGTGCCAGCGTTAAGCATGAACATTATATCTGGATCTTGTTTGATGCGATACAGTTATTCATTTAAATCAGAGAATAATGGTTGTTCTATTTATATGTGTAATATCTTTTATGGTCATGCACCCTTGATGAGTGGTCTATTTTTACTAAATCTTGATAGTAGTGATACACATATTCATAGTATTGAAGCCAAAAGATATAAGTTTAATAATGATAGTGCAACTTATTTGTGGCACTGCCGTTTAGGTCATATTGGTATAAAGCACATGAAGAAACTCCATTCTGATGGGCTTTTGGAATCACTTGATTAAGAATCACTTGATGCTTGCGAACCGTGCCTCATGGGCAAGATGACTAAGACTCCGTTCTCCGGAACAATGGAGGGAGCAACAGACTTGTTGGAAATAATACATACTGATGTATGCGGTCCGATGAGTGTTGATGTTCACGGCGGGTATCGTTATTTTCTGACCTTCACAGATGATTTGAGCAGATATGGTATATCTACTTGATGAAACATAAGCTGAAACATTTGAAAGTTCAAAGAATTTCAGAGTGAAGTGGAAAATCATCGTAACAAGAAAATAAAGTTTCTACGATCTGATCATGGAGGAGAATATTTGAGTTACGAGTTTGGTCTTCATTTGAAACAATGCAGAATAGTTTCACAACTCACGCCACCCGGAACACCACAGCGTAATGGTGTGTCCGAACATCGTAGTCGTACTTTATTAGATATGGTGCGATCTATGATGTCTCTTACTGATTTACCGCTATCATTTTGGGGTTATGGTTTAGAGAAGGCTGCATTCACGTTAAATAGGGCACCATCTAAATCCGTTGAGACGACACCATATGAACTGTGGTTTGGCAAGAAACCCAAGTTGTCGTTTCTTAAAGTTTGGGGCTGCGATGCTTATGTGAAAAAGCTTCAACCTGGTAAGCTTGAACCCAAATCGGAGAAATTTGTCTTCATAAAATACCCAAATGAGACTGTTGGGTACACCTTCTATCACATATCCGAAGGCAAGATATTCGTTACTAAGAATGGATCCTTCTAGAGAAGGAGTTTCTCTCAAAAGAAGTGAGTGGGAGGAAAGTAGAACTTGATGAGGTAATTGTACCTGCTCCCTTATTGGAAAGTAGTTCATCACATAAATCAGTTCCAGTGATTCCTACACCAGTAAGTGAGGAAGTTAATGATGATGATCATGAAACTTTTGATCAAGTTACTACCGAACCTCGTAGGTCAACCAGAGTAAGATCCGCACCAGAGTGGTATGGTAATCCTATTTTGGAGGTCATGTTACTTGACCATGACGAACCTACGAACTATGAGGAAGCGATGATGAGCCCAGATTCCGCAAAATGGCTTGAGGCCATGAAATCTGAGATGGGATCCATGTATGAGAACAAAGTGTGGACTTTGGTTGACTTGCCCGATGATCGGCAAGCCATAGAGAATAAATGGATCTTCAAGAAGAAGACTGACGCTGACGGTAATATTACTGTCTACAAAGCTCGACTTGTTGCGAAAGGTTTTCGACAAGTTCAAGGAGTTGACTACGATGAGACCTTCTCACCCATAGCGATGCTTAAGTCCGTCTGAATCATGTTAGCAATTGCCACATTTTATGATTATGAATTTGGCAAATGGATGTCAAAACTGCATTCCTTAATGGATATCTTAAAGAACAGTTGTATATGATGCAACCAGAAGGTTTTGTCGATCCAAAAGGTGCTAACAAAGTGTGCAAGCTCCAGCGATCCATTTATGGACTGGTGCAAGCCTCTCGGAGTTGGAATATACGCTTTGATAGTGTGATCAAAGCATATGGTTTTATATAGACTTTTGGAGAAGCCTGTATTTACAAGAAAGTGAGTGGGAGCTCTGTAGCTTTTCTGATATTATATGTGGATGACATATTGTTGATCGGAAATGATACTGAATTTCTGAATAGCATAAAAGGATACTTGAATAAGAATTTTTCAATGAAAGACCTCGGTGAAGCTGCTTATATATTAGGCATCAAGATCTATAGAGATAGATCAAGACGCTTAATTGGACTTTCACAAAGCACATACCTTGATAAAGTTTTGAAGAAGTTCAAAATGGATCAAGCAAAGAAAGGGTTCTTGCCTGTGTTACAAGGTGTGAAGTTGAGTCAGACTCAATGCCCGACCACTGCAGAAGATAGAGAGAAAATGAAGGTCATTCCCTATGCTTCAGCCATAGGTTCTATCATGTATGCAATGTTGTGTACCAGACCAGATGTGTGCCTTCCTATTAGTTTAGCAGGGAGGTACCAAAGTAATCCAGGAGTGGATCACTGGACAGCGGTCAAGAACATCCTGGAATACCCGAAAAGGACTAAGGATATGTTTCTCGTTTATGGAGGTGACAAAGAGCTCGTCGTAAACGGTTACATCGATGCAAGCTTTGACACTGATCTGGATGACTCTAAGTCACAAACCGGATACGTATTTTTATTGAATGGTGGAGCTGTCAGTTGGTGCAGTTCCAAGCAGAGCGTCGTGGTGGGATCTATGTGTGAAGCGGAGTACATAGCTGCTTCGGAAGCAGCAAATGAAGGAGTCTGGATGAAGGAGTTCATATCCGATCTAGGTGTCATACCTAGTGCATCGGGTCCAATGAAAATCTTTTGTGACAATACTGGTGCAATTGCCTTGGCAAAGGAATCCAAATTTCACAAGGGAACAAAGCACATCAAGAGACGCTTCAATTCCATCTGCGACCAAGTCAAGGAGGGAGATATAGAGATTTGCAAGATACATACGGATCTGAATGTTGCGGACCCGTTGACTAAGCCTCTCTCACGAGCAAAGCATGATCAGCACCAAGACTCCATGGGTGTTAGAATCATTACAATGTAATCTAGATTATTGACTCTAGTGCAAGTGGCAGACTGAAGGAAATATGACCTAAAGGCAATAATAAAGTTGTTATTTATATTTCCTTATATCATGATAAATGTTTATTACTCATGCTAGAATTGTATTAACCGGAAACTTAGTACATATGTGAATACATAGACAAACTGAGTGTCACTAGTATGCCTCTATTTGACTAGCTCGTTAATCAAAGATGGTTAAGTTTCCTAGCCATGGACAAGAGTTGTCATTTGATGAATGGGATCACATAATTAGAGAATGATGTGATTGACTTGGACCATCCGTTAGCTTAGCACTATGATCGTTTAGTTTATTGCTAATGCTTTCTTCATAACTTATACATGTTCCTATGACTATGAGATTATGCAACTCCCAAATACCGGAGGAACACTTAGTGTGCTATCAAACGTCACAACGTAACTGGGTGATTATAAAGATGCTCTACAGGTGTCTCCGACGGTGTTTGTTGAGTTGGCATAGATCGAGATTAGGATTTGTCACTCCGATTGTCGGAGAGGTATCTCTGGGCCCTCTCGGTAATGCACATCACTATAAGCCCTGCAAGCAATGTGACTAATGAGTTAGTTACGGGATGATGCATTACGGAACGAGTAAAGAGACTTGCCGGTAACGAGATTTAACTAGGTATTGAGATACCGACGATCGAATCTCGGGCAAGTAACATACCGATGACAAAGGGAACAACGTATGTTGTTATGCGGTTTGACCAATAAAGATCTTCGTAGAATATGTAGGAACCAATATGAGCATCCAGGTTCCGCTATTGGTTATTGACCGGAAGTGAGTCTCGGTCATGTCTACATAGTTCTCGAACCCGTAGGGTCCGCACGCTTAATGTTCGATGACGATCGGTATTATGAGTTTATGTGTTTTGATGTACCGAAGGTAGTTCAGAGTCCCGAATGTGATCACGGACATGACGAGGAGTCTCGAAATGGTCGAGACATAAAGATTGATATATTGGAAGGCTATGTTTGGACACCGAAACAGTTCCGAATGAGTTCGGGCATTTACCGGAGTACCGGAGGTTACCGGAACCCCCGGGGAGTCAATGGGCCTTATTGGGCCTTAGTGGGAGAGAGGAGGCGGCGGCCAGGTGGAGGGCACCCCCCCCCCCCAAGCCCAATCCGAATTGGGTGGGGGGCCGTCCCCCCCTTTCCATCCCTCTCTCTCCCTCTTCCTTCTTCTCCTACTCCAACAAGGGAAGGGTGGAAACCTACTCCTACTGGGAGTAGGACTCCCCCCTTGGGCGCGCCCTATGAGGGCCGGCCCTCCCCTCCTCCACTCCTTTATATACGGGGGAGGGGGGCACCCCATAGATACACAAGTTGACAGTTGTCTTAGCCGTGTGCGGTGCCCCCCTCCACAGATTTCCACCTCGGTCATAGCGTTGTAGTGCTTAGGCGAAGCCCTGCGTCGGTAACTTCATCATCACCGTCATCACGCCGTCGTGCTGACGAAACTCTCCCTCGGCCTCAGCTGGATCAAGAGTACAAGGGACGTCACCGAGCTGAACGTGTGCAGATCGCGGAGGTGCCGTGCGTTCGATACTTGGATTAGTTGGATCGCGAAGACGTTCGACTACATCAACCGCGTTACAAAACGTTTGCGCTTTCGGTCTACGAGGGTACTCTCCTCGCTCGTTGCTATGCATCACCTAGATGAATCTTGCGTGTGCGTAGATTTTTTTTTTAAATTACTGCGTTCCCCAACAGCCCGACCATCACGCGTGGGACATCAGGCGAGAGGACGCACACTGGCGCGACGAAACCCCTCGCAGAGAGGTGGTTGCAGTCGCGCCGAGGCCCACGCGTCATAGATCACGAGAAAACCTAGCGTGATGCGGGGAGTCCGCGGGGAACGGACTACGCAGAGCGTGCCAGGGAGCCAGTTGCGGGAGGCCCCGCGCAATGGAAGGCGCGGATGGCACTCTCGCCGGCGGAGACTCCCAGAAGGCGGATACTCCACCATTTCTTTATAGGAGTAATTACATACCTAATTGTTATGTACCAACTAAAGCATACTCCCTGTCCGTGGGAGATGCGGCTTGAGATATGCCAGAACCCACAGTGTCTCACTGATGTTGAAGGTGAGGTTCAATTTCATCTACATTTAACATGGTTTGCTCGGTGTTTGGCATTTATCCCCTTCGTTCCTAGATATAAGTCTTTTAAGGATTTCACCACTAGTGCCTGGAGCGCAAGTCTTGTTTGACCACTTCTTTATCTGTTATTTATAGCAACAACGTGCATTCAATGCCCGTATTTATATAATCCAGCTGTTAAAAAAATATTATTTGCTTTAGACCAGCAGAATTACGGATTGCTCACTCATTGATACTTGCAATTCTTTTTCTTTTGCGGGAATGATACTTGCAATTCAGAGATACAATATATGTATCCTTGGTGTTTCTAAATTTAGAGGTAATTTCTTTTTGCAGGGTAGAGGTAAATATATTGTGTTTAATTTAAGGAGCATCTAAACTTGTTATGTTTGTAATAAATTTAATTTATTATATTAGTCAAGATGTGTATCACATGTACTATTTAATTACTATAAATAGTTAGCCATCCACGTGATCCAACACCATTGTGCAAATTTGGTTGGTGATGGCGACAGCTCAGGGAGTGGATTAGTCAATGCTGAAATGATGTGTTTTATATGAAAAAGATGAACTTGTTGTGAATTGATCACATTGGGGTTGGGAGTGGGGTTTGAATGCTCCTGTCTTGATCCGACATATCACATCTGATTGTTTAAAGGGTTTTTTTCCTCTCGTTTACACGTAGTTTTGGTCTTGTATGAATTTTCTAGTTGTTCATAGGTTTTCGGGTGTGCATAAATTGATGTTGCTTGTGTGTATCCTAACTATACTGAAGCTGGTTGTGTGCTCATTTTGTTATGTATCATCTTGATGCTTCATTTTAAGCCGAACTGCTCTAACTATACTGAGGATGGTTGTGTGCTCATTTTGTTATGGATCATCTTGATGCTCCATTTTAAGCCGAATTGCTTCCCTGTGTGGAACATGCAACAGATGTTTGTTGTTTTGGATCTTATTAGTTTCTGTCATTTGGTTTCCTCTTCCTGGGAGAGTGGAAAAAACAGACCTGAACTATGTAAGCATGTGGTTTCATTTAATGGAACCGGGGAGTGCTCCTTGTAGCATCGTCACCGCCTCGGAGCTATCAAGTTCCAACTGTATGGGGCAGTTGGTGCGGTGTAGGGCAATAGCTAGGCCCTCCTTGCACGCCTCCAACTCGGCTACAAGAGCGCCATCGCATGCAAATAATTGTCTGCAAGCCGAGTATATGATCTGACCTTGTGCGTCCCGCAGTACCATGGCACAGCCGGCGGTGTTGTTGCTTGCGACATAACTACCGTCAGTATTGAGCTTGGCCCATCCAACAACCGGCTTGCTCCACTTGAGCTCCATGCATGCGTTCCAAGTGACAAGTTCCTCCATAGCCCTTGATGTCCGCCGTCGCCGCCATCGTTTTGCCCCCTCGTCACCCGCTAGCGCCGCCTCCAGGTCGCCCATTCTCCGGAACCTCCCGCAATCGCATCCGGCTCGCTGGGCGTCCTCACACTACTGCGATGGAATCGATGCGCTCCCAGTTCCGGGAAGCACGCCCTCGCCTCGGCTGAGCGGAGCAACATCCACGTTGTCGCGCTCCTTGCCACTATGTGCCACCGCTCTCATCGTTGTTCATGTGGTGTCATGAGATGATTGGTGCGGATATGTTCATCATTGTAGTTTGCCAATCGCAGATCTTATCACTTAGGGCTTTTTTCTTTTTTCTCGCCTACACATAGTTTTGGTCCTATATGACTTTGCTAGTTGCCGGCGTGTTTTTTATGTGTGTGTGAGTTGGTGTTGGCTGTATGCATCCTACTTACGTAGAGGCCGGGTATGTGCTCATTGTGTTATGTATCTTCTTGATGCTTCATTCCGAGTCAATAATATTCACCCTTTATCAGAAAAAAAAAGTGCCATCGCCTTCGTGTGGGTTGTTAAGTTGTGATCCATATACACATAAATGCTAACTTTCGATGGAGCGGAGTGGAGGCCCGTTGCCGAAAGGCTTAGGCACCATTGATATATATATATCCTTTGTAAGCGATCGCACGGGGATAAGATAATCATTATAAATCCCCGACGTTTGTAACCTCTCTTAATATGGTGAAATTTTGTTGACTGGCGCCCATGGTTTTTTCCCTTTCTCATTGGAGGAGTTTTTCACATTAAAATATTTATATCCTTTGTATTGATTTGACCTTCGTTTTCTTGCCCGTCTTATCTCTAACACGCTTGGCTTTAATCCTGCTCGCTGCCGTTCTCCTTGGATGCCCCGCGGAGCACGGACGAGATAACGGAAGTTCCACGGGATCAACTACCTAACATGGAGTGTTTGACTCCAATCGTGTCCGTTAGCCACGAGGATAGGCACAACACAATGATATCTCGGGCAAATAATTTCACCCAACGAGCACTCTAATATTTTTTCCGTATGAAACATTATAGTCCTCTGTATGATGATAGCAAGGTCATTGATATGATGATAGCAAGCTCCAACGGGCGCTCTAATCAAGGAGCTTAAAGGCTAGTGGCATTGCGTTGTTGGTTAGCTTACTGAAATAGTGAAGCACAGCTCACCGGAGCAAGCAAATATCTACCTTCTCCAATAAGCTCTGGTCAACCACATGATTGCCTGGTTAATAAGGATATGATTAAAAGGGACGCCATGCCTGCTGCTGCCTCATGCATGCACCTACCTCAGAACACCTCATCTTGATAACATGATTGTTTCCTTGATATGAACTTAATCTCGAGGAACTCTCTCCTTGATTTGACACTAGTAAATTAAGAGTATATCGCAATCAATCAACAGGCTGCTCGACTGATACTTCTAGAATAAAGAAAAGATGCAGCACATATGTCCAAACATACGGTTTTTTTTTTCTATTAGAAGCTTACAAAAGCACATGGCCCCGTGTATATATGCAGAAACCATCGCCTGACGACAAATATGAACAGCAGGGTTTAATTTGATAGAGATCTTTCTTTCACTGTCAGTGCACAAACTATAGTTAATTATCCTCCTTGTAAGCTCATTGACACACATGCACCCAATGTTTTAACCTCATATGTCCGAACACCATGAAATTTTGCCAGTACGTCATGCATTTGGAGTATGTTGACTGACAAAAAAAATCAAATTTGTTTAATTTTTTAGTATTTCTTTTGAATTTACTGTTCATCAAGATCAGATGAGACTGGGCACAGAATTGAATATTCGGGTCACGCTATTTTGGAGCATTTCTGTTTCGCAGCATTGTGAATGTCTGCTCTCTATCTGACAAAAGAGCATGAATAACATACAAACTCGACAGGAGATTCCTATAGGAAAAAATAGAAGGCGCTACAAATCAATTTATATCAACCGTGGAACTTTGAGATTTGCACGATTTAACTTGTTGTCATTCATCCAACAACTCACAGTAAAGAAAATCATCCAGCAACTGTGGGTCGCGATACATACCGTCAGCAAGTAGATACGCTGACATGTCTATGAATCTCTTCATCTGATTTGTGCAAATATACAACGAGATCACGCTTCCCATGACCTGCCTAACACCATATCAAAAGCAACAAGACCTTTACAATACAAGCACACAAGGACAATTCTTTTTGGATTAAGTTCAAAGTGTATATTCAATCCTTGTCGTCCAGAATACACTTTGACTGAGTATACAATTTGTACTGTGTACGCTGCATGGGGTACAGCTCTACCCCACGGTATTCTGAGTATACAATGTAAGGGCAACTCCAACACAACACGATACATCGAATCGCCCGTTCGTGCCGTGCTGTCCGAATACTTTTGGCCTTCAATGCCATGTACCCAATTCATCTGGACGCGTCCGGACGTCCAAGCTCCCACAAATTGGAATAAAGTTTGGAGAGGTTTGCGAGGGTCATGACATTCGCGACATAGGCGTCAGACACCCTGGACCCAGCCAAAATGAAGGCAGACTCCGCGCATTTGGACAACCCCACCATTATCTCCGTGCGAAACCCGCCCTACTGCCTCCACTCCAATCACCACCGGTCACCGCCCAACTACCGCCCATTTTGTCGTCCGTCGCCGCGATAGAGCCGATCGAGACGGTTGCAGTAACGTCGGAACCGAAGGACCCGTTGCTGGTGGCCATCTGGAAGGTCGCCACATGGAACGCAATGGCTGACGTCGCTAGTCGAAGAAGAAGGCGAGCGATGAGGCGACGGCCGGACACCTAGCACCTCCTCCGACAAAGCATGTCGTCTGGCTAGTGTCGGTTGTGCAATTGCCTTGTCACCTTGGCCGGCGCAACCGCATCTGCCATACTACTTCGCCGCCCAGCAGCTCAGTCTGCAGCAGCAGTCCGCGTCCACCAACACCTCCTGCCATCATGTGTCATTCAGCGTCGACCCCAACACGGACTACACCTTTAGGAACCCTCAGTCGCAATTGTCGGCGCTTGTCTATTCTGCTGATGTCAGATGTGTCTCTCCCTCACGCTTTGGTTCCCGGTCTCTGTTTGTCGAAATGTCTCAACCGGGCGCGCCGACGGATGAGGAGGAGACAGTGATGAACATCACCGATGGTAGTGGCGACCACGAAGACTAGCAAGTGGAGGACTTCCATCCAGAGCCAGACACCCAGTAGAAGCATGCCTAGATGTCGGACACCCAATAGACGCACACCCAGTTGCTAGACGCCGACCTACGGGACGACTTCTAGCCGCGAGGTACTGACTGAAAGAAGAAGCTGGGAGAAAATTTCAACATGGAGGAGGATGAATTGATGGTTCATGTGTGGTTTGCCACAAGCACTGATCCAATTCATCACATGAAGAAAATGGGCAGAACCATTTGGACGGTGTGCATGTTTGGCTCCATGAGCAACGCTATGATCCCTATCGCAAGGAAGTGATCCGTAATCAAAATTCAAAGTCGCTCACTCACCGATAGTACACTATTCAAAAGGCCACCAACAAGTATTCCGTCTTTTACGAACTATTGCAATTCTAGTGGCCAAGTGACGCGGTCGTAAGTTTTTTGTTGCTCTATGTGTGGGTTGTTTGGCTGGATAGGAAACTTGTTAATCATGTCCTTTTCTTACTAGGTTGTTTGTACGTGCACGTTGTTCTTTAGGATGGAGAAGAAGCACTTAGGGGCAGTTTGGTTCATGCCCCGGAGAAAAATTGCCTAGCCTGAGACCTACCTAGGATGTGCCTGGATATTGTTTGGTTGGAGGCCACAAATTTTGAATGCCTCCCTGGCCTGCAGCCGATGGCCTGGCAGGCAGCTCGATTAGCCTCGCTCAGGCGGGTGAAATGGGACGCCTGGGATCCAGGTAAATGTTGTTTGAGGCTGATTAGCACACATGCATTGCTTATTTGTGGTTCCCGGGTACACTGCCGGTCACTTTGCCTGCCACACCGAATTTTTTATTGTTGTCTATATACCCCAGCCCAAGGAGTCCAACCAAACAATATGTGCACAGGCACGCCTTCCCAGGCAGAAATACTCTTTTCTTCAGGCTACTACTAGGCATCAATTTTTGCCAGGCATGAAGTCCACGGCATGAACCAAACCGCCCCTTAGTCTTCATGCATATTGGTTGAAGTTGAATGTGCACCCCAAGTGTCTCAACATCGTTGCCAATTCCGTCAAGACCGCCACCATCGCCAAGTGATCCACCAAAAGGATGGCTAGGAACTAGGGTAGGAAGTGGAGGAGGATAAGGAGAAGCGAGAAGGAAGGTAGAGTGACCATCTTATCCCAGTTTCTTGGAATGGCAACGGTAATTTCCAGTAATTGCTTTTCATAAGGAAGGTAGAATGCTCAAATTTTAAATTAATAAAGCCTGAAAAAATTGAGGCACAATGCTTACAACGCAGCTCTGAAGTCATAGCTGGACCAAAATTCAAGCAAACAAAAGAAAGAAGGAAATAAAGAAAGAAAGAAAGAAAAGAAAAGAAAAGAAAAGAAATGCAGCTTGAAACTCGAGCCCGTCATCCACCATTTCAGCCAAGATCAACGAAGCAACACCGGTCTCGGGGGAGGCACATTCTTATTAGGAACAAGCTCCTATCGCTCTAATTGGTTGAACCTGGATACAACCCCATACGTCTCCACCATTGAAAAAGAGCCCTTGCCCTCTAACCTCAAATCTGAAGACGTTGCACCACCGACATGCAGAGTATTTCACTCTAGAATCCTGAACAAACCATAGGTAAACATGTTGCTAGGGGAGGGTACGACAACCGCTCATCACACAAATCGAGAATCTCATGAGATCCATCGTCTCCCATGACATAACCACTCAAAAGACACACGTTGTACGGTGATATCGCAAACCTAGAAAACACAACAAATATAGGACGACCACATCACCACAGAAGGACACGACATGCCATAACACCAAGCTCTCGCCAACCCTAATGTGCCACTACAGCCGTAGAGGTGAAAAGAAGACTCTACAACCTACATGGTACATGTGGATAAGAGGAAGATAACCAGAGCCCTATAAATCGAATGCACCAAAATTCAAGTGCTGCACCAAACGCTGGCAGTTGTTTCTTGTTGTAAGTGAATGCAATGAAAAGACACATGGCGAAGTCATAGCTAGAAGTCAACAGAGCCACCAACAACAACCACCAATCACAAGGATACTCAACTACCATCCTCGCGATCCACACACATGCCTCTAGGGAGGAAACTGATGCAACAGTCTTGTTGCCGCCCAAATGGCAAGGGTTTTCACCTAGTAGTTGGTTATGTGGACATCCCTGCTCCCCCCCCCCCCCCACAATCACACCTGCTCAAGAGACTTACGTTTTAGATCTTCCGTTTCTATGAACTTTTGATAATGCTCATGAGAATATGATAATGCATAAATTAAATAAGCTTGTATTATGAAGGAATAAAGGACCTTGCACGGACAAGAGGGACATGCATTGTAGCATGAGCAATCGTGGAGATGACAACAAATATACTAGAAGGAAGGTATTTTCCATGTTTTTTAGCAATGTGTGTTATCCCCCTTCATAAAGGCGCACAAAGGGATTGATGAAATATATAATATAAAAATTCATAATTTCATCTATAACCATTCATAGGTGTCGCGCCACCTCATTTTGGTCTGGCCAATGTAAACTTGGAATACATGAGAAAACTGACTTAGGGTGGTTGCGGTCCTACTCCCGGGGTTGGTCAAAATTTCCCCATGTCCCTCCATAAATACCGCCCCTAGGGCACCGGTTAGACTTAGGTTTTGCATATTTAAGAATTTGCCGTAGCTACAATTTCGTGTACTTCATTTATGCCCAATGACCATGCCAAGACAGCTCGAGAAACCCCATTTTGTTTTGTACTTCATCTATATACGCAGTAACTAGATTGCATATCATAGTTCTTGCTCTCCGATTGCTTGTAAGTATTAGACTTTGGTGGTCAGGTTGATCATGTGTTTCTCATCGAAAGACTGGGACACCATTGTGCCTATCACAAGGGGAGGTTGGGCAGGGGGAAACCTCAAATAATCTTCCATGTAGGGATATAGGCACGTCGTTGTGGTTGCCGTTGCTAGCCTAGGGATCCCTTGGTCCCAACAACCCCACCACCCCCATCCGACCAACACCCATATTCCGCAGAGAGGACTAGATGCACGGACGGGAGTCGGTGTTCTCAGATTTAGCACCATGCCAATACGAGCAAGTAGTGGCGGAGCTACAACAAGGCTGCACGGGCCATGGCCTGCCCAACTTTGTAGCATTTGCTCCTATTATAGCCAACCCATGGGCCCAGAAAAGCCAGTCATGAGCAATCTATTGCAGTTTGGCCCACCCATGTTTTTGTTGCAGGCTTCGCCACTGCCAACAAGCACGCCATCCATAGACACCCCACCACCCACTTAGCCAAGGGAGTTGAATAATCACCGCAGCAACCACTCGCCACTGGGTCAACACCGCCATCTTTAACCAGGGTCGCTACCCTGACGTCCCAAGCCCTCTGTGAGAGTGGTGAGGGCT
This sequence comes from Triticum aestivum, assembly GCF_018294505.1. Lineage (NCBI taxonomy): Eukaryota > Viridiplantae > Streptophyta > Magnoliopsida > Poales > Poaceae > Triticum > Triticum aestivum. The sequence goes on along the minus strand of NC_057814.1, from coordinate 133,640,938 downwards.
TGCAGGTGGCCTTCTTTGGCAGCAACAAGGGTGGGACAGAAATAGGGAAGGAGAGGTCAGTTTGAGCTAGTTGTCCCTCCTAGTCACAATAGGAGGGCAACGCGAGGACCGAGCCGCGTCAGTCCTCTCTTGCTTTGGTAATTCTTGATAGACAACAAGTAATTTTTGTTTGCGGGTAATAATTAATACGACCTAAAAAACCTAGAGTAAACTGAAATACACGTGCGCATGTTCAAGTCTTAAAAATGTGGCGCTGAGTGTACTACTTCCTCCAGATAGAAATATAAGTCGGGCACGAGTTTCTAGCTCTTCAATTTGACCAAACGAACATTGAATAACATGCCAACAAAAAATTGTGTTAGTAATTCCATTCAACGAAGAATCTAAAGATATACCTTTTATGGCATACTCTCTCCGTCCGGTGAAGAGTGTACATCTAGAAATTTTACGACAAATTATGTAGTTAAGTAAAAAATGCATTGGAAAGGTGCAAGCCATCATCTCTCTCCTCTTCAAGTACCCAACCCCCAATGAACTAAGTGCATGTAGAAATTAAAAAGACCATGTATAGGTTATTATTGGTCTTGATTACCGTGTGATGAGAGAGAAGTATTGTTTCCACTTTAAAGTGCATTGGAAAGATAGAAGTACACTTTTTTGTGAACAAATTTTGAAGTCAAACGTACACTCTTCACCGAACAGAGGGAGTATAGCATATTTTTTTAGTCAAATTGATAACAGAAGACCACGCCCGAAAAGAAGTATACTGATATGAATCGCCCGAGAGGTTCAGGGCAGGTGTGTGTTTGATTTAACTCGGATCACAATAGCCTTCCTTGAGAAGCATGACATTTGCCCAACATTTTTTATGCCAAGTTCTTCAAACACCCATGGCAATTTCCTCAGAACACATCGCAAATTATGCAAACAAGGGATTTTGCTATGAAATTTGCCGTGTTCCCTTGAAGGAATTGCCATGTTCATGAAAAACGTTCGCAAATGTCATCCCAGCGAGCGTTCGCTGAATCATTACCGTTGAAATTTTCTGGGTTTACTTTAATTTAGTATGATTTTTTCCCCGGAAATCCATTTTGGAGCTCGGCCTCCAAATTCAAATTTAAAATTTCATCGAAATTCATATTTTTACATTTCAAAAAAATCTGAAAAAAATTACAGATATACATGAAGGCATAACACACATGTGTGTAAAATTTCCAATCGTGGATATTATGCCTGTTATACCTCTATTCTTTTTTCTATTAGCCTTTGTTTGGCAAGCTGCTGTAAGTTTTCGATGAAATCTTTAGTACTCTGTATGCCAAATTGAATGATGTGTTCATTCCAAAAAAATTTAAAAATGGGTGTGTAAAATTTCAGTTCAAAATACATTGAAATGACGGCTGCGCAAAAAAGACAAATCTGGGGTTGTTTAACACATGATACTGTTCATCCTCCCAGACCATGAATTTGTCTTTTTTTGTACAGGTCGCAACTCAAGGTATTTCATCATGAATTTTTACACACATGTGAGTTACATCCTTACATACATGCTTATTTTTTTTAAAAAAAATTAAACCATAAAAGTTTAAATTTGAATTTTTTTTAAATAAAGGCGTCCATGGAGCTCGGCCTCCAAAACGCCTCTCTCTTTCTTTCCCTTCCACTTTCTTTGTCTTGTTAATAGGATGGAATGTGTAACTTTTGAAGAAAATCTGGTACGACAAAGCATCGTCGCTGCTCTTCGTTGCGCCAACAAATCATGCTGTCGACCGTACAGCGAGTAGGGACTCCAGAAGTTGGTCATCGGTGCCCATCAAACGTGACAAACGCGCGCCATAAAATAAGTGTGAAGTAAAAAGATTCCATCTTAGCCACTGACGCCAAATTTGGAGTTAAATAGCCCGGTAGGCGGTAGAGCTCCCGATCGGAAAGCACAAGAACACAAGAGCTACGAACACGCCCGGGAAATCTTGACGGGAGCGAGCTGGGTCTGGTTTCAAATTGAAGGCCACCGCTAGCACTAGCTAGAGCTCGAGCAGTGCAGGGCACACCCGTGCGAAGCTCAACATGTGCAGCCAGGCGGACCCGACGCTGACGTGCCCGCCGCCGTCGCAGGGGCGGCTCATCACGGTGCTGAGCATCGACGGCGGCGGCATCCGCGGTCTCATCCCCTCCACCATCCTCGCATGCCTCGAGTCCAAGCTCCAAGTACGTCCGTCCGCAGCTCGATTGTCTATAGCTGCACCTTCTTCATCCTTGATTGGTTGTTGTTTGTGACGTGTACTGTGTTTGACAGGAGCTGGACGGGCCGGACGCGCGCATCGCGGACTACTTCGACGTGATCGCCGGGACGAGCACGGGCGCGCTGGTCACGTCGATGCTGGCGGCGCCGGGCGAGAACAAGCGGCCGCTCTTCGAGGCCAAGGACATCAACAAGTTCTACCTCGACAACGGGCCCAAGATCTTTCCGCAGAAGAGGTACGTACACACGCACGCACGCACGGCGCGGTGTCCCTTCTCTTCTCCTTCCGGCTCCGGCAGACCGTCTGCGGCGATGCTGATGCCGGCGTTGCTTCACGTACGTCCAGGTTGGGGTTCCTGACCCCGATGGCGAACCTGTTTGGCGCGGTGACGGGCCCCAAGTACGACGGTAAGTTCCTGCACGACAAGATCAAGAGCCTCACCAACGACGTGACCGTCGCCGACACCGTCACCAACATCATCGTACCGACGTTCGACATCAAGTACCTGCAGCCGGTCATCTTCAACACGTATGAGGCCAAGGTGGACCCGCTCAAGAACGCGCACCTCTCCGACATCTGCATCAGCACGTCCGCGGCGCCCACCTACTTCCCAGCGCACTACTTCACGACCCGCGACCCCGCGGGCAAGCTGCCAGACCGTGAGTACCACCTCATCGACGGTGGCGTGGCCGCCAACAACCCCACCATGGCCGCCATGTCCATGATCACCAAGGAAGTGTTGCGCCGGAACCCGGACTTCACGCACGGCAAGCCCGCCGAGTACCACAGGTATCTCATCATCTCCATCGGCACAGGGACGGCCAAGCAGGCGGAGAAGTACACCGCGCCGAACTGCGCCAAGTGGGGCGTCCTCCGCTGGCTCTATGACGGTGGCTTCACCCCACTTATCGACATTTTCTCTCATGCAAGCGCCGACATGGTCGACATCCACGCTGCTATATTATTCCAGGCTCTCAACATTGAGAAGAACTACCTACGCATCCAGGATGACTCGCTCACGGGCCACACGTCATCGGTGGATATCTCCACCAAGGCGAACATGGAGGCGCTCATCGGAATCGGCAACATGTTGCTCAAGAAGAAAGTTGCCCGGGTGAACATTGACACGGGGGTGTACGAGCCCGTCGATGATGAGGGCACCAACGAAGAGGCGTTGGCTCACTTTGCCAAGAAGCTCTCCGACGAGCGCAAGCTGCGGCTGAGCCAAACCACCCTCAACTCCCAATAGACGAGAGGACGATTCGAAAGAGAACAGAGACGAAGAAAACTAGCTCCTATGCTAGATCGACCGATCTAGAGTTGTAATATATTGTTATGTAATGTAATTTTTGGTGAGTAATTAATTTTTGAATCCAACAATATCATTATTTAAACTTCAAAAAATATATTCTACCACCTAAAACGATGGATGCAAGTCGGATCAAACAATATCGGGCAATTTGTCTCAGTATTATCGGCTTTAAGATTTTTACGAAGTTGGCGACTAATCGGTTGAATGGGATAGCTGACCATGAGGTCCATCTCACTCAAACAGCGTGCATGCAAGGACAAAATATACTTGATAGGATTGGTGTCCTACATGAAACTATAAATGAGCTTCACCAAAAAAAGAGGAGCAATGTCATCTTAAAAATCAACTTTAAGAAAGCTTATGATAAATTCAAGTGACTCATTTCTTCCATAAACTCTTCGCATGTAGGGGTTCTCACTAAAATGATGCACATGGGTCGGGAGTTTTGTCTTTGGGATAGTGTCACCATCAAAATAAATGATGACATGAGCAACTACTTTCGAAAGGGACTTCGTCATGGTGTCCCGCTATCCCCTATCATGTTCAACATTGTAGCGGGCATGCTTGATATACTAGTTGTACGCACTAAAATGGTTGGACATATTAGTGCTGTAATTTCTCATCAGTAGAAGATGATAACACCATTCTCTTATGGATCATGACTAACCTCAAGTTGCTTTTATGTGCTTTTGAGAAACTTTTCGATCTTAAATTAGTTCTCATTAGAGTAAAAAAAATCTCCTTCAGAGATCAGATATCTTTGGTTGTTGCCTCGGGCAATTCCCAATTAGGTACATTGTTCTCAAATCCACTACCACAGACTTGGAAATGTATGTGGAAGATTGACTTGAGAAACGCCTTACTAGCTGAAAGAGTAAACTTCTGTCATATGGGGGATGATTGGTTGAATTAATTTCGTCCTCAACAACATGGTTTTGTACACGGTATCATTCTTACACTTACCAAAAGGGGGTCCTGCAGAGGCTCTACTACTTTAAATCCTTATTTTTCTAGCAAGGTGACATACTGACAGTGAAACAAAAAAATATCGGCTTGCTAAGTGGAGTGTCATGTGCCACCCTAAAATTCAAGGTGGCTTGAGTACTCGCGGTCATGAGATAAAAGGAGTATTGCACTTCTATGTAAATCGTCAAGCAAACTTCTTACTGGAGAAGACGTATGGTAGGAAATCATTTGTTATAAGTACGGGGGATTCAAAGGCATTTTTCTCAACTCCACTCGAAACCACCGGACCCCATTTTTGGATTGGCCTGGTGAAACCTAATGTTTTGTTTTTCAATTTGGTTGTTTCTTTGTCACGGATGGTTCCCAAGTTGGATTCTTGGAGAATATTGATCTTTTACAAGTGCACAGGATTTGGTTGTAACCTTTTCAAAGTAAGAGAATCAATTCCCAAAGAGAGCTAAGTAAATAGTTTGCTTTATTGCAATATGCCTACAAGTTAGTCGTCGTCCCAAGCAAAGAAATGCGAACATGGAATATTGCAATAGTGTTGTCACAAGAAACCAAGGTGCGCAAGATTATAAGTAATGAAGAAGCGATGAAAATTGCACTAGCGGTAAGGCGTTTGATGATCCTCTATGATCTAGTTTTAGATTGTAGAAAGTTCCTTACCTTTTCCCCAAGGTTGTTGACAAATATGTGCTATGTGATAAAGATTCAAGCAAGTTATTGTTCTTTCAAAATGTTCCAGTTTTCCAGACCTTTAAACAATCTTTTAGGTGTAAACAATGATATGGAAATAGGCATGGGTATTAAGACTTACATTTTAAGCTTTGTACTTGTGCGTGGGGTCTTGTCTTGATCTACAACATGGTTCTTTTAGACATCCATTACGATGTGCTCACAACGAGATGTAGTGGGCGTGTGTCCAAAGTACGTCACGACTGGTCATGACCTGCATCGACAGTCAGTAGTCCAACTGCTGGCCCTAGCACAGGATTACCTCAGTTATTAAGGATTTATCCAAACAAGAGCATTGAGCTTTTAATGACTACACCTCATTTATCCCCAAGGAATTGCTTTCCGCTACTGTACTAATCGCTTGTGTTACTCGTTTCAGAATAGCGTTCCACGCGTCCTTGTTTCTTGCCTCCTACTTGATCGATCTATGGGATCCCGGGTACCTACGGGGGCCTTAGAACAAGAAGAAGACAAAAGACAACTCCATTGTGAATCACACATACATATAACATCAATTAAGCAAAGTCTCCAACAACCCCATGCACAAATGCATAGGGTTGCAATGCCTTGCCTCAACCCATTGCCTTACGGAATTACTGACACACATGATCGGATTACAAGAAGAAATCATTGAAGACGACATAAAGATGAATGATTGATTGATAAATAGTCTTACAATGTTGCCGATTGCAATGCACCGATTACAAGTATGGCTATCTCGGGGGGAATGACTACGATGGTGATGAGGGTGATGGCTATGGAGATGAGATGGGAAATGGCGGCGATTGGGTTTGTGAATGGCTTCTGGTTATCTGTTATCGCTCTGGTCGTCCCTCTTTCACGGATTATGCATTCCCCCCTCACGGTCATACCAAGCGCTGCCTTTTGCTCTGTTGCCCTTGTGGCGCCTCCATTTGACTTTGGCTTGGTTTGGATACTATGTGTTTCTATATATTTGATGATTTCCTTTCATATTTTTGGCCATTTCCTTTGGAAACACATTAAACAAAGGATTTCACAATTTCTTGCATTCATTAGTCATTAGTGGCAATATCAAAGTGATTCTCTTGGAAATTTTGGGACTATCCAGTTTAAACAATGGTGGAATGAGTGCAAAAATATCACTCATCAACCTCCCCAAGCTTAAACCTTGATTACCCTCGAGCAAAAAAATAACTGTATGGAATTCAGTTGTTTCCGAAATAACGAGAAGGTTTTGGTTCACTCACAATCGGTATGCCTAGATAGCCCTCTGCTTCCTTCACCTGAAAACTTAGTATAGCTACAATGGTGGCATCATTATTGTGCAAGCTTAGTTAAGCCAAGATAGTCAACACAAAACTTTTGTTAATCTAGGTAAAAAATCAACTAGCATTTGTTCTACTTCTTCTAGCTAACACTTGCTTGCCAGGAACACATTGGAAGAGCTTTTCTTTTTGCAATGAAAACATATATTACGAAAGCGAAAGGCATGTAAAAAAAATTGTGATGCTAGAGTAACTCAAAAACACCCACGAGTATCTGATGGCCTACAAGTTCATTGTTTATTTATAGCTTTTTTGAAGTAAGTTTATCGATCCCACAGGGACCATAGGAATTGGACTTTGTCCCTTACAGAGACTTACGGAAATGTGTGTGCAAGTTAGTTGTAGACGCAAAGCAAAATAAAGGAGGAAGGTTATAATAATTTTGAGTAGAGCGCAGACAAACGTAAATAACATAAAAGTAATAAAAGAGCGACGAGGTGAATAAGTGATGAAATCAACAAGTAGATTGAAGCATTCTCGGGCAGTCTGGGATATTCCCAATGGTATGTGTCTAATGCAACGTATACTATTGCATGGTTCTAGGTGGATACTTAAGCCACGGCTTTGAAATGTGCAAAAGTAGGTGAGACGAACTCCCCCCCCCCCCCCCCCCCCCCCCCCCCCCCTGCGTCGTCCGCTCCTGGGCAACACGGGGGCAAACCCCTAGATCCGGCGCCAGGCCACCCCCACCCACCTCCTCCTCCCTCCGCCGTCGTCGGCGGCCGTCCCGGGCTTCGCACGTGCGGTTGTTGGCGGTGGCGGGGCGTCCCTGCGTGCTCCCCTGCCCGGATACGCACCCCATCTCTCCTCCCGACGGCGACCCTCCTCTCCAGCATCCTCTCCTAGCGTGGTGCTCGGCCCCGGATCTAGCCTCTGCGGCGTTGGCCATGGCGGCCGCCGTCCCGGCCGTGCTTCGAGGAGGCCTGAGATCCAGTCGCCCGTCTGGCCGCCATGGTGGCCTCCCTTCCAGATCCGCGCTGGTGGCATCTTGTGGTCCTTCTCCCGACCGGCAGGAGGACGACTAGGGGATGTGGCCCCTCTGCTCGGCCTGGGCGTGCTGCCCCTGCTCCGGTTCTTGGGGTTGCCCCCCGGCTGGATCTGGGGTGTTTGAGCGCCGCAGGCCCCCTTCTCTGGTGGATGATGTGGAGGTCTGGTCCATCGTTCTGGCGTGGTGCTGGGGCTACTCCCTGTTTTGGTGGAGATGCTCGTGGTGGGTGGATGCCGGGGCGGTGGCCCTGGGCTGTGCGGGCGGTGCCGGCTCTACGGCGAGCGGCGGCCGCGAGTGCTGTACCGCAACCTCGGTCGTGTGGGCGACGAGGTTGTGGCGGGCGTGCTCTGCCTGGTGAAGATCGATGCCCTCCGCTCGTGGATGTACCCACCGGCCTGATCCGGCCATGGCGGCTTTGTCGCGTCGGCCCGTGCTCTCGGGTTCGGATGGTTTGGAGTAGAGTGTGGGACCGGGGGAAACCCTTGGCCTTTGGTGGCCACGGCGAGGCCGTCTCCATTTTCTTGGAGTCGATCCCCTTCTTGGAGGCCTCGTCGAGATCCCCTTCTGCATCCTTCTTCCATGCTCCTGCATGGGGTGAAAGTCCTAGTTCCCTTTGTGGGTGGCGGCGACGTGTCGACGTTGTTCCCTTCCTGGGGGCGACGTCTGGGGTTCGTGGAGGTGTGGATGGTGCTTTCCTGCTTGGTGAGGGCAGTGTGGCGGCGAGCAGTTCAATGTTCTTTGTCTTCTTCGCGCGGTCTTCATCTTTTGCAGGCGCTCTTCAGCTTGCGTCTGGTTGGGTGGCTTCCCAGGTGGTGGTGAGGTCATGAGATCCCAGCGGAGGTGGTGCTCTGCTCCCTCATTCCCGAGCTGCCAGGCGGCATTGTCCATTCGTCTCTATGGTGAGCACTCTACCTTCCGACGGTTCGGCGCCCTTCGAGCCAGGGCGAGAGGATAGTGGTCTTCTTCGGAGGTAGAAGCGAGTGGCTTGTCGATCTTGGCATGTTCTGCAGTAGTAGGCGAGGAGATGTTGGTTGTCGATTGATACATCTCCAATGTATCTATAATTTTTTATTGTTCCATGCTATTATATTATCTATCTTGGATGTTTTATATGCATTTATATGCTATTTTATATGATTTTTGGGACTAACCTATTAACCTAGAGCCCAGTGTCAGTTTCTGTTTTTTCCTTGTGTTTGAGTTTCGCAGAAAAGGAATATCAAATGGAGTCCAAATGAACTGAAAATTTACGGTGATTTTTTATGGACCAGAAGAAGCCCCCGAAGCAAAAGAGTTGGGCCAGAAGAGCCACGAGGCCTCCACAAGGGTGGAGGGCACCCCCCTAGGGCGCGCCCCCCAGTCTTGTCGTCGCCTCGTGGACCCCCCCTGACTTGTTCCTGGCACCAAAAATTCCTATAAATATAGAAACCCCCAGAAATAAACCTAGATCGGGAGTTCCACCGCCGCAAGCCTCTGTAGCCACGGAAACCCAATCAGGAGCCACTTCCGGCACCCTGCCGGAGGGGGAAACCATCACCGGTGGCCATATTCATCATCCCGATGGTCTCCAGGACAAGAAGGGAGTAGTTCACCCTCGGGGCTGAGGGTATGTACCAGTAGTTATGTGTTTGATCTCTCTCTCTCTCGTGTTCTTGATATGGCACGATCTTGATGTATCGCGAGCTTCGTTACTATAGTTGAATCATATGGTGTTTCTCCCCCTCTATTTTCTTGTGATGAATTGAGTTTTACCTTTGAGGTTTCACTATTATCGGATTGAATACTATTATGGATTTGAGAACACTTGATGTGTGTCTTGTGTGGGATACCCGTGGTGACAATGGGGTATTCTATTGATTCACTTGATGTATGTTTTGGCACTCAACTCGTGGATTCCCGAGGTGACATTGGGGTAATCTATGCATAGGGGTTGATGCACGTTTTCGTCCTTGTTTCTCCGGTAGGAATCTTGGGGAACTCTATGAGGTTCTTTATGTTGCATTGAATATTATGAATCTGAAGTTGTTTGATGTGTATCGTATAATTGACCCACGAATACTTGTGGTGACATTGGAGTATCTAGGTGACATTAGGGTTGATTGATGTGTGCCATATGGTGTTATTTTACTATGAACTCTAGGGCTGTTTTTGACACTTATAGTAGCTCAATGGATTGATCGGAAAGAATAACTTTGAGGTGGTTTGGTACCCTACAAGCAATTTCATCTTATGTTCCCCATGATAGGAATTTTGAAGTGACTTTTGTCGCGCGTTGAGGGATTACCATATGATTTAATTATGTTATCGTTGTTGAGAGAACTTGCACTAGTGAAAGTATGAACCCTAGGCCTTGTTTTCAAGCATTGCAATACCGTTTTCGCTCACTTTTACCACTTGCTACCTTGCTGTTTTTATATTTTCAGATTACAAAAGCCTATATCTACCATCCATATTACACTTGTATCACCATCTCTTCACCGAACTAGTGCACCTATACAATTTACCATTGTATTGGGTGTGCTGGGGACACAAGAGACTCTTTGTTATTTGGTTGCAGGGTTGTTTGAGAGAGACCATCTTCATCCTACACCTCCCACGGATTGATAAACCTTAGGTCATCCACTTGAGGGAAAATTGCTACTGTCCTACAAAACACTGCGCTTGGAGGCCCAACACGAGTCTACAAGAAGAAGGTTGCGTAGGAGACATCAAGCTCTTTTCTGGCGCCGTTGCCGGGGAGGTGAGTGCTTGAAGGTATATCTTTAGATCTTGCAATTGAATCTTTTAGTTTCTTGTTTTATCACTAGTTTAGTCTATAAAAGAAAACTACAAAAAATGGAATTGAGGTTGCCTCATATGCTTCATCTTTTTAATATCTTTCGTGAAAATGATGGAAAGGATAATTGTGCTCAAGTGTTAGAAGAAGTAGTTTATAAAATGTTTGGCACTAAATCTTTGAATGATGAGCATGATTGCAATGTTATTAGTATGAATTCTTTGAATATCCATGATGCTAATGATATGCAAAAGCCATAAGCTTGGGGATGCTATGTTTGATGAAGATGATATTTTTTTGTCCCCCGAGTTTTGATGTGCAAATTTATTATGATGATAGCACGCCTCCTACTTATGATGATTGCAATATTTATAAAAGTGGGTTTGGTAAAGTGTCAACTATAGATAATAATTATCCCACTATTTTGGAGGGTGTTGAATCTTATAATATTTATGAAAGTGGATTTGGAGAGGTCATGACTTTATTTAGTGATGAATCCACTATTTCGGAAGAGGTTCCAATTGATTATGAGAACAACGTTGCTATCTATGATGATTATTGTGATGACATGTATGCTATAAAGAATAATGATAACCATGAAACTTGTCATCATGATTTTAGTTTTCAATTGGATTATGCCTCAAATGATAGTTATCTTATTGAGTTTGCTCCCACTACTATTCATGAGAATAAATTTGCTTATGTGGAGAGTAATAAAATTTCTATGCTTATGAATCATGAAAAGAATTCTTTATGTGATGGTTATATTGTTGAATTCATTCATGATGCTATTGAAAATTACTATGAGAGAGGAACATATGCTTTTTCATATTGCAATAATATCAAGTTTCCTCTCTATATGTTGAAATTTTTGAAGTTATGCTTGTTTTGCCTTCCTATGCTAGTTGATTCTTTTTCCCATAAGTTGTTTGTTAACAAAATACCTATGCATAGGAAGTGGGTTAGGCTTAAATGTGCTTGTCATATGCTTCATGATGCTCTCTTTGTGTTTCAATTCTTTACTTTTATGTGAGCCTCATTGAAATCGTCATGCCTAGCTAGAAAGGCATTAAAGAAAAGCACTTGTTGGGAGACAACCCAATATTTAACCCTACTGTTTTGCATGTTCACACGATTAAGCTACTGTAGTAATCATGTTTTATAGCTTTTGTTTCAATAAAGTTCCAAGTAAAGCCTTTGGAATAGTGTGGATGATAGTTGACTCAATTCTGTCCAAAAATAGAAACTTTTTCGCCCGGTCACAGAATTGTTAAAAATCACTGGAGCGTCGAAAAATTCTGATTTTTTACAGTATATTTATATACAAATTGTCTAGATTCTGCTAATTTTTCAGAATTTTTGGATTAACAGAAGTATGATTTCAATTCAGATCTTTACAAACTTTTCTGTTTTTGACATATTCTGTTTTTGATGCATAGTTTGCTTGTTTTCTAGTTTCTATGGCTTATATTGCTTAATATAAATTTTAGAAATGATAGGGTACAGTAGGCATCATGTGAGAAAAATTATGGATCTTATCTTGACAGTACCAAAGTGAATTATTTGTTTTATTATACTAACGGAGCTTACGAGTTTTCTGTTGAGTTTTGTGTTGTGAAGTTTTCAAGTTTTGGGTGAAGTTTCGATGGACCACGGAATAAGGAGTGGCAAGAGCCTAAGCTTGGGGATGTCCAAGGCACCCCAAGGTACTATTAAAGGACAACCAAGCATCTAAGCTTGGGGATGCCCCGGATGGCATCCCCTCTTTCATCTTCGTTCATCGATAACCTTACTTGGAGCTATATTTTTGTTCACCACATGATATGTGCTTTGCTTGGAGCGTCATTTTATTTTATTAGGATTTACTTGCTGTCTGAATAATATCCCAAGATCTGAAATTCTTACATGTTAGAGAGTCTTCACATAGTTACATAATTATTCGTATGCAGTTGTGCAGCCTAACGACCCGAGTTCAATTCTTAGAATTGACAGGTGATGCACAGGGGTTTTCCCTCATTTATTGAGGATCAAGTTTGGTGTGTGGTGGAACCAGTCATCAAGAAATATCTTGATACTCATTTAGAAATTCTGAGGACCATGTTTATCTTGGTACTCATACTAAAATGGCCGTATGCATCCCTAGTTGGTGAAGAGGCCGGGAAGTGAAAATCTCTCCCATTTTTAAAGATTTTTTTATTAGCCTTGGGATCAGATCACGACTCCCTTTCTCATCCCTAGCCATCGGACCTCTCTCCCCCGAGGCGGCGGCGCCACGCCGCCCACTGGGAGTCCCCGTCCACACCGCCTTCAGCCCTCCCCCTCCATCACCTCCCACTACCGCCGCCGTCGCTGAGGACGCCACGAGGCCAACCGCTGTGGTGAGGCGGCGGTGGCGGCGCAGTCCTTGGCCGGCAGTAACGCGTGGGGGTAGCGGCGTCCATCTCCCTCCTACTCCAACGGCAGTGCGTAGCGGGTTGGCAGTGGCTAGGAGATCTCCGGCGGCCATTTGGCAGATGAGAGTTTGCTGCGATGAGATCCGATCTGGTCCCCAGGGGTTTAGATCGAGATCCACTACAGCTGCGCCTCGTCTCAACAACGGCAAGAGGAGATCCCCCCTAGGTAATCTTCGCGGAACGAGGACGTCCAGGTCTCTTGGCCCGGGCATGGTGGTGGTGGCTGCCTTCTGCACTAAAGGCGGTTGGCCAGGCTGGTAGTGACGGATCTTGGATCCCACTATTAGCATCGGCGGCGAGTTGGGGAGACATAGTCACCGGCGAAAACCGAGTCGACTCCGGTCGTGACGGGCGATGGCGGCGTCTACGTCGTTACCTTGATGAATGCGTCATCAAGCAACTATTGTCAACCTGCTCGTGCCGCTCCGGGAGAAATCCTAAGATCACCGGATCGGATGATGGTGGCGCTACGGTGTCGTGTTCCCTATTGGGGGCATCATTTGTGGAGCGGCGCCGGATGGAAGAGGCATCATCTTCGTTCATTGATAACCTTACTTGGAGCTATATTTTTATTCACCACATGATATGTGCTTTGCTTGGAGCGTCATTTTATTTTATTAGGATTTACTTGCTGTCTGAATAATATCCCAAGATCTGAAATTCTTAAATGTTAGAGAGTCTTCACATAGTTACATAATTATTCGTATGCGGTTGTGCAGCCTAACGACCCGAGTTCAATTCCTAGAATTGACAGGTGATACACAGGGGTTTTCCCTCGTTTATTGAGGATCAAGCTTGGTGTGTGGTGGAACCACTCATCAAGAAATATATTGATACTCATTCAGAAATTCTGAGGACCATGTTTATCTTGGTACTCATACTAAAATGGCCGTATGCATCCCTAGTTGGTGAAGAGGCCGGGAACTGAAAATCTCTCCCATTTTTAAAGATTTTTTTACTAGCCTTGGGATCAGATCACGACGCCCTTTCCCATCCCTAGCCACCGGACCTCTCGCCCCTTGGGAGTCCCCGTCCACGCCGCCCTCAGCTCTCCCCTCCATCACCTCCCACTACCGCCGCCGTCGCTGAGGACGCCGTGAAGCCAACCCCTGTGGTGAGGCGGCGGCGGCGGCGCAGTCCTTGGCCGGCGGTAACGCGTGGGGGTAGCGGCGTCCATCTCCCTCCTACTCCAACAGCAGTGCGCAGCGGGTTGGCAGTGGCTAGGAGATCTCCGGCAGCCATTTGGCAGATGAGAGTTTGCTGCGATGAGATCCGATCTGGTCCCGAGGGGTTTAGATCAAGATCCACTACGGCTGTGCCTCGTCTCAACAACGGCAAGAGGAGATCCCCCCTGGGTAATCTTCGCGGAACGAGGACGTCCAGGTCTCTTGGCCCGGGCATGGTGGTGGTGGCTGCCTTCTCCACCGAAGCGGTTGGCCAGGCTGGTAGTGACAGATCTTGGATCCCACTATTAGCACCGGCGGCGAGTTGGGGAGACATAGTCACCGGCGAAAACTGAGTCGACTCTGGTCGTGACGGGTTATGGCGGCGTCTACGTCGTTATCTTGATGAAGGCATCGTCAAGCAACTATTGTCAACCTGCTCGTGCCGCTCCGGGAGAAATCCTAAGATCACCGGATCAGACGATGGTGGCGCTATGGTGTCGTGTTCCCTATTGGGGGCATCATTTGTGGAGCGGCGCCGGATGGAAGAGGCATGAGGTGGTGTGGCGTGCCTTCTCTCGCGTCGACGACGACGGGTCACGGCGGCATGGAGCAGCAGGGTCTCGCCGGTGAGCATGATGGACGAGCGCAGGATGGTGGCATTGTCTGGCGTCGTGGTGACATCGACGGCAGCTAGACCGGGCAAGGTAGATGCAGTAGTTCATCACTGAAGATGGATTGGTGGCAGGTGGCTTCGGCGGCCTCATACCCGGCAGGCGTCCTGGTTGAGGAGTACCCCGGACTGGTGGGTGCCCCATACCCGGCAGGCGTCCTGGTTGGGACCTCGGGTCTTAGATGTTAGGTTTGGCTGCGAGGTCTGTGTGGTATTATGCCCAGACTATCCCTACATCAACTGGATAGGAGTAGCGACACATGTTGCCTAGACGGTGGCTTTAGTCTTACTGTTGTATGACTTTGTAAGGTCTTGTGTGAATAATTAATAAAGTGGTTGCATGCATCGTCCAGATGCAGAGGCCGGGGGTCCTCCTCCTTTTCTAAAAAAATTCAACTATTCATTGATCTTCACTTCTATCTTTTGGAGTAGTTTGTCATTTGCTCTAGTGCTTCACTTATATCTTTTTAGAGCACGGCGCTGGTTTTATTTTGAAGAAATTGATGAACTCTCATGCTTCACTTATATTATTTTGAGAATCTCTCTAAACAGCGTGGTAATTTGCTTTGGTTATGAATTTAGTCCTAGTATGATAGGCATCCAAGAGGGATATAATAAAAACTTTCATATAAAGTGCATTGAATTCTATGAGAAGTTTGATTCCTTATGATTGTTTTGAGATATGAGGATGGTGATATTAGAGCCATGCTAGTGAGTAATTGTGGATTGTAGAAATACTTGTGTTGAAGTTTGTGATTCCCGTAGCATGCACGTATGGTGAACCGTTATGTAACAAAGTTGGAGCATGATTTATTTATTCATTGTCTTCCTTATGAGTGGCGGTCGGGGACGAGCTGGTCTTTTCCTACCAATCTATCCCCCTAGGAGCATGCGTGTAGTACTTCGTTTTGATGACTAATAGATTTTTGCAATAAGTATGTGAGTACTTTATGACTAATGTTGATTCCATGGATCATACGCACTCTCACCCTTCCACCATTGCTAGCCTCTCTAGCTAGTACCGCGCAACTTTCACCGGTACCTGCTACCTCTTGAGCACTGCGTTGGTTTTCCCTTGAAGAGGAAAGGGTGATGCAGCAAAGTAGCGTAAGTATTTCCCTCAGTTTTTGAGAACCAAGGTATCAATCCAGTAGGAGGCTACGCGCGAGTCCCTCGCACCTACACAAACAAATAAATCCTCGCAACCAATGCGATAAGGGGTTGTCAATCCCTACACGGTCACTTACGAGAGTGAGATCTGATAGATATGATAAGATAATATTTTTGGTATTTTTATGATAAAGATGCAAAGTAAAATAAAAGCAACGGAAATAATTAAGTGTTGGAAGATTAATATGATGGAAGATAGACCCGGGGGCCATAGGTTTCACTAGTGGCTTCTCTCAAGAGCATAAGTATTTTACGGTGGGTGAACAAATTACTGTTGAGCAATTGACAGAATTGAGCATAGTTATGAGAATATCTAGGTATGATCATGTATATAGGCATCACGTCCGAGACAAGTAGACTGATTCCTGCCTGCATCTACTACTATTACTCCACACATTGACCGCTATCTAGCATGCATCTAGAGTATTAAGTTCATAAGAACAGAGTAATGCCTTAAGCAAGATGAAATGATGTAGAGGGATAAATTCATGCAATATGATAAAAACCCCATCTTGTTATCCTCGATGGCAACAATAAAATACGTGCCTTGCTGCCCCTACTGTCACTGGGAAAGGACACCGCAAGATTGAACCCAAAGCTAAGCACTTCTCCCATTGCAAGAAAGATCAATCTAGTAGGCCAAACCAAACTGATAATTCAAAGAGACTTGCAAAGATAACCAATCATACATAAAAGAATTCAGAAGATTCAAATATTGTTCATAGATAAACTTGATCATAAACCCACAATTCATCGGTCTCAACAAACACACCGCAAAAGAAGATTACATTGAATAGATCTCCACAAGAGAGGGGGAGAACATTGTATTGAGATCCAAAAAGAGAGAAGAAGCCATCTAGCTAATAACTATGGACCCGAAGGTCTGAGGTAAACTACTCACACTTCATCGGAGAGGCTATGGTGTTGATGTAGAAGCCCTCCGTGAACGATGCCCCTTCCGGCGGAGCTCCGGAACAGGCCCCAAGATGGGATCTCGTGGGTACAAAAGGTTGCGGCGGTGGAATTAGGTTTTTGGCTCCGTATCTGATCGTTTGGGAGTACGTAGGTATATATAGGAGGAAGGAGTACGTCGGTGGAGCAACATGGGGCCCACGAGGGTGGAGGGAGCGCCTGGGGGTAGGTGCGCCCCCCTACCTCGTGGCTTCCTGGAAGCTTTCTTGACGTAGGGTCCAAGTCTCCTGGATCATGTTCGTTCCGAAAATCACGTTCCTAAAGGTTTCATTCCGTTTGGACTCCGTTTGATATTCTTTTTCTGTGAAACTCTGAAATAGGCAAAAAAACAGCAATTCTGGGTTGGGCCTCCGGTTAATAGGTTAGTCCCAAAAATAATATAAAAGTGAATAATAAAGCCCAATAATGTCCAAAACAGAAGATAATATAGCATGGAGCAATCAAAAATTATAGATACGTTGGAGACGTATCAAGCATCCCCAAGCTTAATTCCTGCTCGTCCTCAAGTAGGTAAATGATAGAAATAGAATTTTTGATGTGGAATGCTACTTGGCATAATTTCAATGTAATTCTTCTTAATTGTGGTATGAATATTCGGATCCGAAAGTTTCAAGATAAAAGTTCAATATTGACATAAGAATAATAATACTTCAAGCATACTAACTAAGCAATTATGTCCTCTCAAAATAACATGGCCAAAGAAAGTTCATCCCTACAAAATCATATAGTTTGGTCATGCTCCATTTTCGTCACACAAGAATGCTCTCGTCATGCACAACCCCGATGACAAGCCAAGCAATTGTTTTATACTTTAGTAATCTCAAACTTTATAAACCTTCACGCAATACATGAGCGTGAGCCATGGATATAGCACTATGAGTGGAATAGAGTATAATGATGTGGGTTATGTGGAGAAGACAAAAAAGGAGAAATTTTCACATCAATGAGCTATGGAGATGCCCATCGATTGATGTTAATGCAAGGAGTAGGGATTGCCATGCAACGGATGCACTAGAGCTATAAATATATGAAAGCTCAACAAAAGAAACTAAGTGGGTGTGCATCCAACTTGCTTGCTCACGAAGACCTAGGGCACTTGAGGAGGCCCATTGTTGGAATATACAAGCCAAGTTCTATAATGAAAAATTCCCACTAGTATATGAAAGTGACAAAAACGAGAGACTCTCTATCATGAAGATTATGGTGCTATTTTGAAGCACAAGTGTGGTAAAAGGATAGTAGCATTGTCCCTTTTTATTTCTCTTTTTTTGGGGGCCTTCTTTTTTTTGGCCTTTCTCTTTTTTTTGGGACAATGCTCTATTAAATGATGATCATCACACTTCTATTTATTTACAACTCGATACTAGAACAAGGTATGACTCTATATGAATGCCTCCGACGGTGTACCGGGATATGCAGTGAACCAAGAGTGACATGTATGAAAGAATTATGAACGGTGGCTTTGCCACAAATACTATGTCAACTACATGATCATGCTAAGCAATATGACAATGATGAACGTGTCATGATAAACGGAACGGTGGAAAGTTGCATGGCAATGTATCTCGGAATGGCTATGGAAATGCCATAATAGGTAGGTATGGTGGCTGTTTTGAGGAAGATATAAGGAGGTTTATGTGTGAAAGAGTCTATCATATCACGGGGTTTGGATGCACTGGCGAAGTTTGCACCGACTCTCAATGTGAGAAAGGGCAATGCACGGTACCGAAGAGGCTAGCAATGATGGAAAGGTGAGAGTGCGTATAATCCATGGACTCAACATTAGTCATAAAGAACTCACATACTTATTGCAAAAATCTACCAGTCATCAAAAACCAAGCACTACGCGCATGCTCCTAGGGGGATAGATTGGTAGGAAAAGACCATCGCTCGTCCCCGACTGCCACTCATAAGGAGGACAATCAAAGAACACCTCATGTTTCAAATTTGTTACATAACGTTTACCATACGTGCATGCTACGGGACTTGCAAACTTCAACACAAGTATTTCTCAAATTCACAACTACTCAACTAGCACAACTTTAATATCACTACCTCCATGTCTCAAAACAATCATCAACCATCAAACTTCTCTTAGTATTCAACCCACTCATAAGAAAGTTTTTACTATTCTTGAATACCTAGCATATTTGGTTTATTTAAGCAAATTATCATGCTATTTAAGACTCTCAAAATAATATAAGTGAAGCATGAGAGATCAAAAGTTTCTATAAAACAAATCCACCACCGTGCTCTAAAAGATATAAGTGAAGTACTAGAGCAAAAACTATATAACTCAAAAGATATAAGTGAAGCACATAGAGTATTCTAGTAATTTCCGAATCATGTGTGTCTCTCTCAAAAGGTGTGTACAGCAAAGATGATTGTGATAAACTAAAAATCAAAGACTCAAATCATACAAGACGCTCCAAGCAAAACACATATCATGTGGTGAATAAAAATATAGCTCCAAATAAAGTTACCGATGGAAGTAGACGAAAGAGGGGATGCCTTCCGGGGCATCCCCAAGCTTTGGCTTTTAGGTGTCCTTAGATTATCTTGGGGGTGCCATGGGCATCCCCAAGCTTAGGCTCTTGCCACTCCTTGTTCCATAATCCATCAAATCTTTCACCCAAAACTTGAAAACTTCACAACACAAAACTTAACAGAAAATCTCGTGAGCTCCGTTAGCGAAAGAAAACAAAAGACCACTTCAAGGTACTGTAATGAACTCATTCTTTATTTATATTGGTGTTAAACCACTGTATTCCAACTTATCTATGGTTTATAAAATATTTTATTAGCCATAGATTCATCAAAATAAGCAAACAACACACGAAAAACAGAATCTGTCAAAAACATAACAGTCTGTAGTAATCTGTAACTAATGCAAACTTCTGGAACTCCAAAAAATCAGCAAAAATAGGAAGACCTAGAAAATTTGTTTATTGATCAGACGCAATTGGAATCAATATTTTATCACGTTCTGGTGATTTTTAACAATTATTTTCGTGAACAGAAAGTTTCTGGAATTTTCTGCAAGATCAAATAACTATCATCCAAGAAGATCCTATAGGTTTAAGTTGGCACAAACACTAACTAAAACATAAAAACACATCTAACCAGAGGCTAGAACAAATATTTATTCCTAAACAGAAGCAAAAAAGCAAAAAAACTGAAAATAAAATTGGGTTGCCTCCCAACAAGCGCTATCGTTTAACGCCCCTAGCTAGGCATAAAAGTAAGGATAGATTTAGGTATTGCCATATTTGGTAGGCAATTCTTCAATGAGACATCTATCATCCTTAGGAATTTCTTTATTTGTATTAACCATCAAACTTTTAGGCACAAGATCGAAAAATTCATTTGTAGCAAATGGTTCCTTAGATAGCGAAAAGATTGGGATGAATACTTATAGATTTGAGATCCGCAGTTTCCTTACTAGAGGATTCACCCTTATTTTTAGGAACATACATAAGCTTGGCAATTTTAGTTGGAGGACTTGGAGTATTCTTTACGGAGGAAAAAGCGGTTCCCAAGTTGGTAATGATGCCCTCAAGTTTAACGATTCTAGTGGAATCCTGATTTATTCTTTCATTAACTATGGGTTCCTTCTCCTTAATATTTTTCAAAGTGACTCCTACTTTGGATCCATATTGGGTAATTCGGTTGTGGATCTTTTTATCCAAATTTTCAATCAACTCTACAGTCGCAACTTTATTTTCAATAATTTCAAGTCTTTGCATTACATGCTCCAAAGTTAACATAGTTCCAGTAACCAAAAGAGGCGGTGAGCCAAATAAATCTATCATAGCATTATAAGAGTCAAAAGTATGGCTACCCAAGAAATTCCCTCCGGTAATGGTATCAAGAATATATCTATACCAAGGATTAGCGCCTATATGAAAATTGCGGAGAAGAACGGAAGTAGATTGCTTCCTGGTAGATCTATTTTGAGCATTGCAAATTCTATAACAAGCGTCTTTCAAATTTTCTCCCTCCCTTTGTTTAAAATTGAGAACTTCATTTTCGGGAGACAACGGAGAAGATAAAGGACTAGCCATAACGACAAGCAAACGGAAAAGAGGCGAACAAAAAGAGAGGGCGAATAAAACGGCAAGGGTGAAGTGGGGGAGAGGAAAACGAGAGGCAAATGGCAAATAATGTAATGCGGGAGATAAGGGTTGGTGATGGGTACTTGGTATGTTGACTTTTGCGTAGACCTCCCCGGCAACGGCGCCAGAAATCGCTCGTTGTCGGGAGTCCAAATCTTGTCTTGACCTTGCGTAAGCCTCCCCGGCAACGACGCCAGAAATCCTTCTTGCTACCTCTTGAGCACTGCGTTGGTTTTCCCTTGAAGAGGAAAGGGTGATGCAGCAAAGTAGCGTAAGTATTTCCCTCAGTTTTTGAGCACCAAGGTATCAATCCAGTAGGAGGCTACACGCGAGTCCCTCGCACCTACACAAACAAATAAATCCTCGCAACCAACGCGATAAGGGGTTGTCAATCCCTACACGGTCACTTACGAGAGTGAGATCTGATAGATATGATAAGATAATATTTTTGGTATTTTATGATAAAGATGCAAAGTAAAATAAAAGCAACGGAAATAACTAAGTGTTGGAAGATTAATATGATGGAAGATAGACCCGGGGGCCATAGGTTTCACTAGTGGCTTCTCTCAAGAGCATAAGTATTTTACGGTGGGTGAACAAATTACTGTTGACCAATTGACAGAATTGAGCATAGTTATGAGAATATCTAGGTATGATCATGTATATAGGCATCACGTCCGAGACAAGTAGACCGATTCCTGCCTGCATCTACTACTATTACTCCACACATCGACCGCTATCCAGCATGCATCTAGAGTATTAAGTTCATAAGAACAGAGTAACGCCTTAAGCAAGATGACATGATGTAGAGGGATAAATTCATGCAATATGATAAAAAAACCATCTTGTTATCCTCGATGGCAACAATACAATACGTGCCTTGCTGCCCCTACTGTCACTGGGAAAGGATACCGCAAGATTGAACCCAAAGCTAAGCACTTCTCCCATTGCAAGAAAGATCAATCTAGTAGGCCAAACCAAACTGATAATTCAAAGAGACTTGCAAAGATAACCAATCATACATAAAAGAATTCAGAAGATTCAAATATTGTTCATAGATAAACTTGATCATAAACCCACAATTCATCGGTCTCAACAAACACACCGCAAAAGAAGATTACATTGAATAGATCTCCACAAGAGAGGGGGAGAACATTGTATTGAGATCCAAAAAGAGAGAAGAAGCCATCTAGCTAATAACTATGGACCCGAAGGTCTGAGGTAAACTACTCACACTTCATCGGAGAGGCTATGGTGTTGATGTAGAAGCCCTCCGTGATCGATGCCCCTTCCGGCGGAGCTCCGGAATAGGCCCCAAGATGGGATCTTGTGGGTACAGAAGGTTGCGGCGGTGGAATTAGGTTTTTGGCTCCGTATCTGATCGTTTGGGGGTACGTAGGTATATATAGGAGGAAGGAGTACGTCGGTGGAGCAACGTGGGTCCCACGAGGGTGGAGGGCGCACCTGGGGGGTAGGCGCGCCCCCTAGCTCGTGGCTTCCTGGAAGCTTCCTTGACGTAGGGTCCAAGTCTCCTGGATCATGTTCGTTCCGAAAATCACGTTCCCGAAGGTTTCATTCCGTTTGGACTCCGTTTCATCACGTTCCCGAAGGTTTCATTCCGAAGGTGAATAATAAAGCCCAATAATGTCCAAAACAGAAGATAATATAGCATGGAGCAATCAAAAATTATAGATACGTTGGAGACGTATCAGTACCATACACCCACCATATACCTTCCTCAATACAGCCACCATACCTACCTATTATGGCATTTCCATAGCCATTCCGAGATATATTGCCATGCAACTTTCCACCGTTCTGTTTATTATGACACGCTTCATCATTGTCATATTGCTTTGCATGATCATGTAGTTGACATCGTATTTGTGGCAAAGCCACCGTTCATAATTCTTTCATACATGTCACTCTTGATTCATTGCACATTCCGGTACACCGCCGGAGGCATTCATATAGAGTCATATTTTGTTCTAAGTATCGAGTTGTAAGTAAATAAAAGTGTGATGATCGTCATTATTAGAACATTGTCCCATGGGAGAAAATAAAAAAAGGGGAGGCCAAATAAGCCAATCAAAAAAAAGGAGGCCAAAGAAGTCAATCAAAAAAATGAGAGAAAAGAGAGAAGGGGCAATGTTACTATCCTTTTTCCACACTTGTGCTTCAAAGTAGCACCATGATCTTCATGATAGAGAGTCTCCTATGTTATCACGTTCATATACTAGTGGGAATTTATAGAACTTTGCTTGTATATTCCAATGATGGGCTTCCTCAAATGCCCTAGGTCTTCATGAGCAAGCAAGTTGGATGCACACCCACTTAGTTTCTTTTTGAGCTTTCATAAATTTATAGCTCTAGTGCATCCGTTGCATGGCAATCCCTACTCACTCACATTGATATCTCTTGATGGGCATCTCCATAGCCCGTTGATACGCCTAGTTGATGTGAGACTATCTCCTTCTTTTTACCTTCTCCACAACCACCATATTCTATTCCACCTATAGTGCTATGTCCATGGCTGACGCTCATGTATTGCGTGAAAGTTGAAAAGGTTTGCGAACATCAAAAGTATGAAACAATCGCTTGGCTTGTCATCGGGGTTGTGCATGATTTGAATATTTTGTGTGATGAAGATGGAGCATAGCCAGACTATATGATTTTGTAGGGATAGATTTCTTTGGCCATGTTATTTTGAGAAGACATGATTGCCTTATTAGTATGGTTGAAGTATTATTGTTTTTATGTCAATATTAAACTTTTGTTTTGAATCTTATGGATCTGAACATTCATGCCACAATAAAGAATATTACATGGATAAATATGTTAGGTAGCATTCCACATCAAAAATTCTGTTTTTATCATTTAGCTACTCGAGGACGAGCAAGAATTAAGCTTGGGGATGCTTGATATGTCTCCAATGTATCTATAATTTTTTATTGTTCCATGCTATTATATTATCTATCTTGGATGTTTTATATGCATTTATATGCTATTTTATATGATTTTTGGGACTAACCTATTAACCTATAGCCCAGTGCCAGTTTCTGTTTTTTATTCCTTCTTTTTGAGTTTCGCAGAAAAGGAATATCAAACGGAGTCCAAATGGCTTGAAAATTTACCATGATTTTTTATGGACTAGGAGAAGCCACCGAAGCAAAAGAGTTGGGCAAGAAGAGCCACGAGGCCTCCACAAGGGTGGAGTGCGCCCCCCTAGGGCGCGCCCCCTGTCTTGTTGTCGCCTCGTGGACCCCCTGACCTGTTCCCGACGCCAAAAATTCCTATAAATATAGAAACCCCTAGAAATAAACCTAGATCGGGAGTTCCGCCGCCACAAGCCTCTATAGCCACGAAAAACCAATCGGGAGCCCATTCCGGCACCCTGTCGGCGGGGGAAACCATCACCGGTGGCCATATTCATCATCCCGGCGGTCTCTAGGACGAGGAGGGAGTAGTTCACCCTCGGGGCTGAGGGTATGTACCAGTAGCTATGTGTTTGATCTCTCTCTCTCTCTCTCTCTCTCGTGTTCTTGATATGGCACGATCTTGATGTACCACGAGCTTTGTTACTATAGTTGAATTATATGGTGTTTCTCCCCCTCTATCTTCTTGTGATGAATTGAGTTTTACCTTTGAGGTTTCACTATTATCAGATTGAAAACTATTGTGGTTTTGAGAACACTTGATGTATGTCTTGCAGGGGATACCCGTTGTGACAATCGGGTATTCTATTGATTCACCTGACGTATGTTTTGGCACTCAAGTCACGGATTCCCAGGTGACATTAGGGTAATCTATGCATAGGGGTTGATGCACGTTTTCGTCCTTGTTTCTCCGGTAGGAATCTTGGGGCACTCTTTGAGGTTCTTTATGTTGGATTGAATATTATGAATCTGAAGTTGTTTGATGCATATCGTATAATTAACCCACGGATACTTGTGGTGACATTGGAGTATCTAGGTGACATTAGGGTTGATTGATGTGTGTCATATGGTGTTATTTTACTACGAACTCTAGGGCTGTTTATGACACTTATAGGAATAGCTCAATGGATTGATCGAAAAGAATAACTTTGAGGTGGTTTCGTACCCTACAAGCAATTTTATCTTATGTTCTCCGTGATAGGAACTTTGGAATGACTTTTGTCGCACGTTGAGGGATTACCATATGATTTAATTATGTTATCAGTGTTGAGAGAACTTGTACTAGTGAAAGTATGAACCCTAGGCCTTGTTTTCAAGCATTGCAACACCGTTTTCGCTCACTTTTACCACTTGCTACCTTGCTGTTTTTATATTTTCAGATTACAAAAACCTATATCTACCATCCATATTACACTTGTATCACCATCTCTTCACCGAACTAGAGCACCTATACAATTTACCATTGTATTGGGTGTGTTGGGGACACAAGAGACTCTTTGTTATTTGGTTGCAGGGTTGTTTGAGAGAGACCATCTTCATCCTACGCCTCCCACGGATTGATAAACCTTAGGTCGTCCACTTGAGGGAAAATTGCTACTGTCCTACAAAACTCTGCGCTTGGAGGCCCAAGGCGAGTCTACAAGAAGAAGGTTGCGTAGTAGACATCATCGATGCTAGTTTCTTGCTGCCCTCACTCTGCTGCTAGTGTGGCTACTGCACTTGGTGTCTGACCTTGGTGATCTTGGCTAGGCTCCTATTACTATCTCTTGTTTGCCTGTATCACAAATAGGTCCTAAGCTGCTACAGCTCTCTGTATCTTTGTCGTTTCTTGTTTCTTTACTTGTTGTACGCTTACTTGTAATCCTGGCCGGTTGATGGCTTTATTAATTCGAAGCCAGGTTAGGTTCGAGTCTTTTCTCGAGCTCGGCCGACACCTTTTCTCTAAAATACTTAAGCCACTCTTGACGTTTGTAACTGGACGGATCCGGGTACAGAACTCTAGGTAGACTTTGTACCACGCACGCCACTACCCGAGTTCGGTATTACAACGGAATGGAGATGGGATAGTGTTGATGCCAGCGTGGACCCACTAGCACAGACTTGCTTCTCGCGGAGGCACATATTTACTTCCGCGAGAAGCACAGTTGTGCTTATCGAAAAGGCAAAATATGTGCTTCCACAAGAAGCTCCCTAGAGCCACGCACCAACGCTGGTGGGCCGGCCCATTAGAGCGAAATCGATTGCAAGCGGAAAAAAATCCTGAATTCAAAAATGTTCCCAAATTTTGAAAAACAATAATGTTTTTGAAAAATGTTCATATACTTGAAAACATTTACCAAATTCTAGAAATGTTCATCAAAAATTGAAAAGAGTTCATAGATTTAAAAAAACACTGAACTTAAAAAAATCATCAAATTTGGAAAAACTTTATTGAATTTGAAAATTGTTCATCAAATTTGAAAAAATTCATCGCATTTCAAAAACTGTTCATCGATTTGAAGAAAAAGTTCACGTATTTGCAAACAATTCGTTGAACAAGAAAGAAGAAGAAAGAAAAAAGGAAAAAAGGAAAAGGAAAAAACAAAAACAACAACAAAAACAAGGAAGAATAAAAGAAGGAAAAGGTTATGACTTATTGATCCCGCTAGGTGGCGGTGTGGTTGCACAACTTATCTCGATGAGGGAGGCGTCTGTTTGTAAAATACACAGTAATGGATGTCTTAAGCGCCAAATAGGAATTGCCTCAAAAGGTCGTGCCTTCGCAGCTACGCTGAGGTGACCTCCGTTCGGGCTGGCCCACGTAGAGGATTCGCCTGCTCTTCATTTGGTTGCAGCTTCCTTCGCTGTTTTTTGCGTGGAGGCACTTCAGGCGTCTGTTTGTAAAATACACAATAATGGATGTCTTAAGCGCCAAATAGGAATTGCCTCAAAAGGTCGTGCCTTCGCAGCTTCGCTGAGGTGACCTCCATTCGGGCCGCCCCACGTAGAGGATTCGCCTGCTCTTCATTTGGTTGCAGCTTCCTTCGCTATTTTTTGCAGGGTGGGGGGAGTGGGGTTCGTTTTTCTTTTGTGGATTTTCCCTTCCAGTTTTTTCAATGTTTTCTGTGGTTTGCAGTGGTTTTTGTTCTATTTTATTGTTTCTTTTTCCTTTTGTTTTTTCTTTTATGTTTTTGCTTCTCTTTTTTGTGTGTTTTATAAAAAAATTACAAAAATGTCCATCGTATTTTAAGAAAATGTTCACCCTGTATTTATGAGAAAGTTGAACATGCGTTGTAAAAATATTCAGAGTATACCACAAAACGTTCAATGTGTATTTAAAAATTGTTTAGCATGTATCAGAGAAATGTTCAATGTGTATTTAAAATTTGTTTAGTGTACATCACAAAATGCTCAAGGTTGAAATTTTTGATTTTTTTTTCTGGCGTTGCGGTTTGTTCTTAAATATTCACACGGCCTATTAATCAGTAATATTCGGTAGCTCAACTGGTAACAGACAAATACCATCTATCGTGCGAGTTCGCTTACTCAACAAAGCATGAGCATCAGCTAGGATCTCTCATCTCGCCGCGAGCTCCTATTTGGCGCATGACGCGCTGGAAAACGAGTCAGCACCCCTATTGGGAACCGCCCATGAACGTTGCTGGAACACCCCTAGTTTTTCTGTCAATTTTTAAAAAGCTCCAAATTTAAAAAAAAATGAACTTTGGACAAATGTTCTAGAAATTATAAACTTTTGGTGGTTAAAAAATCTTTATTATGTTGAAAAAATACGTGTATTCAAAGAATATTTATAAATTTTATAAAAATGTGTGATCTCAAAAAAAATGTGTCGCATTAAGCGAGTCGGTAGCAGCTCTCGCTGAAGGTTTTCCATCCCTCCGCGTAGTATTGGGCCGGCCCATTCGTGCATGCATAGCAACGAAAACTAGCAGAGGAAAGGGGAGAAATAGGGATCGATCCCGGGCGCTGCTAGCCACTCCGCCTAGGCCCCATTCATGGTAAGTAGTAGGCCCTATTTGTTTCTCCTTCGCTTAGATTTTAATCACCTATGGGAATCAGCTTCACCACCGAAGTACACTTTGAGGTCCTTCAGGAAATTGCACCAAAAATGGCCCAAATCCAGATTCAGCTTCACTGGCAAAGTTGATTCCTAATAGCTGTTTGTTTCAGATTCCATATTCGGCTTCACTGGCAAAGCTGAATCTGATCCTAGAATCCAAAACAAACAAGGTCGTAGTGGTGCGTCCTACTTGAGGCGATTCGAGCCGGTTTTCTTCTGGGTTTCTTCTTCTTTTTATGTTTATTTTTTCTCCATTTTTTCATTCTTTTTTTGCACTTTGTTCTTTTTTTTCATTTACAATTTTAATTTGTTGATTTTGATTTTTGTTTCGGTCTTTGTTCTTTGTTTATTATTCTACATTTCTTGTATATGTCAGCCATATATTTCTAATACACCTCTAACGTTTTTCCAATACAAATTAAATACTTTTGTAATACATTTTTCAAATACTTGTTCAACTTTTTTTTCAAAATTCTTGATTAACATTTTATATACATGATCAAAAAATCATCGTTTTCTTATAATATATTATCAACAGTTTTTCTATGCACATTTAAATTTTTTCTGAATGCTTTAATAATATTTTTCCAATACTTGTGCAACATTTTTCAAATATGTTTTGTATAGTGTTAAATAATTGTTTTATATGTGTGTGTGTATATATATATATATATATATATATATATATATATATATATATATATATATATATATAGGGTCGCGCTATTATTCTTCACCCTCTCTCTATTTTGACATCAATGCACCGTATTTTTACGTTTTGTAAATTTTGTCTTATTTCATACATAAAAAGAGAATGTAAGAAAATATGTACTCGCCGTAAAAAAAATTATGTTACGTAAAATTACGAATGTAAAAACATACATAAAATGTGATTTTTCTGGTCTTATAACTTATATTTTCGTTTTTTACACCAAATTTTACATATTGAATCAATATGCATGTAACTATTTATATTCTAAACATAATTTATTTAGGAAGTGATCGTAAGATTACCTTGGATGAAGAATAACTTATTCTGCATCCTGGGTGATGAATAGTAACATTATATACATATATATATATATATATATATATATATATATATATATATATATATATATATATATATATATATATAGGGGTGGCCTACCGCTCGCGTGGGCCTGCGCATCTCGCTCGTCCCTTCAGCGAGTCGGAAGCTGGACTCGCTGAAGGCGGGATATAGGGGTGCTTACTATATGGCGTGTGGCGCGCTGGCAAATGAGTCAGCGCGCACCCCTATTATGTGCATCAATTTTTCTGGTTCATTTTTTTAACCTTTTTTGTGTTTTTATTTTTCTTCTTTAAAATAATTAAAATTTTGAAAAAGTTTCAAATTTCAGAAGGTGAACATTGGAAGGATGTTCCAGAAATCATATTTTTTTGTGAATTTAACAAAAAATTCGTGAATTCAAAGAATATTCATTGGTTTTCGAAAAACACATGATTTCAGAAGAAAAAAAGGATTCGTGTCTTCAAAAAATGTTCATAAATTTTAAAAAATATTGAGAATATTTAAAACAGTGGTCTCGAATTGCTAAAAAATGTTTCCAATTTTTTATAAAATGTTCACAACATTTTAATAATGTTCATTTATTCAAAAATATTCATGAATTCAAGGAACATTCGTCAAAAACAAAAAATGTTTATGGATTTCGAAAGTTCTTCCCTATTACAAAAAAAATCCGCGTATGCAAAAAACTTGTTCACGACTTCCAGAAAAACATATGCAATTTCACCAATACGATGAACATGTTTTGAATTCGACGAACAGATTTTGAAATCGAAAAATGTTCACACTGATTTGAAAAATGTTTATGAATGCAAACCCTATGCGGAAAAGTATGATGATTTTTTTTAAATTGATGAATAAACTTTGAATTCCAAAAAAAATCTTCCTGGTTTGAAAAATTGTTCACAAATTTTAAAAAATGTGCCCAGAGTTTAGAAAATGTTCGTGAAATTTTGGAATAAATGAAATTTTTAAAAACTAAAATAAAAAAAAGTAAAATGGAAATTAAATTAAAAGGAAAAAGAATAAGAAAAAAACAAAATAAAAATGTAGAAAGAAAGGAAATGACAAAAAATGTAAAAAGTAGAAAACAAATTGCAAGCAGAACCAAAAACAATTGTCTAGGAAGGTTCTACAGCCTTCTCAAATCCATAATGGAGCTAGTTTGGGCAGGCCCAAATTCTATACGTAGCGGGTGTGGGGAGGTACGTGCCAAGTCGCTCGTGGGCGACCTGTGCGCCAAATAGGAGAACACCATCTCACTATAAGTGAGAAAATTGCATTCATTTGGCGGGCCGCGGGCCTCGTTGAACCTTCATATGTTTTTTCTTTAACAACAAGCAGGAACCCCGGGGCAAGCCTTCATATATTAAGATCCGTTTAGTGTCACCATGCTACAAACCATGGACCAGAGTCGCCTAAAAAACTATGGACAAGCCTGTTTAGCTAGAGGCACCTTCGCTAATCTGAAACGACCAACAACTGACCATTAGCGCCAACGAGTGTGTCTTCGCCAATTCCCGCACCCGCGTTCACAAATCAACCGAAAGCGCTGATGGTTGCAGTTTTGTCCTCAGGACCCGAGACCAAGCGATCCAAAAGTCATCTCTTAATTTTTCTTGCCGCTAATAACAGGCAGGTGAAACCAACCAACTTGGTGACAGTAGTATATATATCTGTGTACATGTTGCGTTTGGATTGTCAACTTACGCTGGGGCGATCTGATTACAGCTCCATCAAATCTGAAGAAGAAGGGACAAAAGATCATACAGCAGAGAAAATTGTCCACTCAGTATTCAAGATCATACAGCATATTCAAGATTTCACAAATTATCGGTACTTCGGCGATCCAAACATGAGCACCATTTAGGACTTCCACTCACCTCTTTCTACAGCTCTACAAACCTTTTTTGCTGCCTACCCTTCACCGTACAGCAGCAGCAGCAACAACAAAGAACAAGTCCCTCCAGCTGCATGCTGGTGCTGCTTATATTGTCCTTACATTGGTTATCAGTTCCGTTGTGATCGTTCTGCCACTAGTCAGATTGTACCTGTTTTAGCAACTCTAACTAATAATGAAGAAAAAAATTGACTTGAACTCCTAATATCAAAGCCACATTCTTAGGCAGGGAAATTCCACATTGATGTTAGGCCTAATAACCGAAACATTGACATGGCCACCACCAGGCAAGGCAATGTAGATCGTGTTGTTCTGTAGGCAAAGTGATCACGTATGTGAGAACTCCAAGCTGTTGAAACCATGGTCGCTTTGAATTAAGAATGCTGATATGATTACGTACTGCTCTGTCAAACCTGAACAGACAAGATAGAAGTTTAGACACCAGAGAAGAAATATTGCATAATAGCGTTGTCACTTTGGTAATATTGGTCTCAGCCGAATTTGAAAATATGTGACTGCGAACACCCGCTTCAGTGTGCTTAGACTGGAATTTGTAATACAAGTTTGAATACATAGCCAGGCAGAGGCAAGACACCATAAAGAAACGAGACGTGGAAAACTTAAGTAATACAGAATTGGTACATTTGTGTTGCAGGAGTCCTCATACTTCCTAGTAGCAGTATAACAAACTTCTAACTTAAAAAGAATAAAGAAACTCGAGGTATTGCTAGTGAGAACCAACATACTAGCTGCCGACTGCCATCCTAATAGTACATAAATAATGCACACAAGAAAAGAAAGAACACAAAACTGGGTGGTCTTCACAGAATTCCTAATGCACAATCACCTAATAACTCCTTACGTTTCAGTAATTAATAACCTTGTCACATTGGTAATCTTGATTACTGATTTCAACTGAATTCGAAACAAGTGACTGCAAACACTCGCTTTAGGTGTGTTTAGAATTGTAGTTTGCACTCAGGCCAGTCAACATAAAGAAATGGGTCGTGAAGAACTTGAAGTGGTACCTCCATGTTACAGGACAGCACGAAATCATATACTACCAGGCACCTAGCAGTATACCAAACTTCTGACTACAAAACATGGAGAGAAACTGGGGCATTGGTAGCAAGAACCAACGCACTAGCTGCTGTCAGCAATCCAAGTACAAAAATGAGTCCCAAAAAGGAAAGAAAAACAAAACTAGGTGCCCTCTCCAATTCATCTTACAGGATTGCTAATACATAATCGCATGAAAACTCCTTAAGTTTCAGTCAATCATCTCGACCAACATGATTTGCTTTGGGATAAGGAGAAAAACCATGATACTGGGACCTAAGACTGGTGGAGATTGACTACAATAAATAAGAATTTCATTGCACACATATTTGAGAGTTTACGAGCTAAAAGGAACAAATTATATGTAACTAGGTAGAGGAAGATACATAATAGCATTATCACATAGGTAATATTTATCTAAGCTGAATTCGAAACATGTGACTGCAGACACTCGCTCCAGTGTGCCTACCATGGGAATTTAAAATAAAAGGTTGGAATACATAGCCAGACAGAGGCACATCAACATAAAGAAACTAGTCTTGAAAAACTTAATTCCATCCTGGTACAAATTGATGCCCATAAAGGAACAAAAAAAACTGGCTGTCCCCTCAAATTCATCCTACAAAATTGCTAATACACAATCGCCTGAAAACTCTTTAAGATTCATTCAATTATATCAAAACCAATATGATCTGCTTTCAGATTAGGACAACCATCGTATCAAGATCTCAGAGTGATGGAGATTGACTGCAATAAAAAAGAATTTCAACTGCATAGTGGGGTTAATTGCAGAAAACTTGTTCACACAACTGACCGTGCTTGTCCAGTTGCGACTTGTCTGTCTGCAGGCGGTCGACAGACAAACAAGGCTTAAGTAAATTTGGAATTAAACCTGTAGGCTCTGGTAGGGTAAAGTGGGAGTTCAATGTGCCAGAGTTTATTGCTGGTGACGTCATGTGCGCTATGCACCAACTTGTTTCCTACTACTAATAAAGCTCTAGCTTCAAACTAAACAAAAAAGGAAAAATAGGGGCACTCCTTCATTTTTGATAGAACACAAAGGCTTTTAATGGTTACAATCATCGTGTATTGTATTCATCCTCGACGAGATCATAACTCTAATAAATACTAGTTGAGAAAAAAATGGGACATGGAAATATGCATCATCTAGCTAGCTCAACCACAATTGTTGGTCGATTGAAACTGTTAAAGTTCATGGTCACACTCACTCTTACGCAGGGATAGCAGCAGCCACATTAACTGAAGCTACAAGCACCATGAAAACTAGAACAACGTATACGTGAATATGTAGCTCCGGGTGTTGGCAGCGAGAAACAATACAATCACGTGACAACTCTAAGTTCTAGTCAATCATCTCAACCAATATGATTTGCTTGGAGATTCAGAGCACAACCATGATACTGAGGATCTAACAGTGGTGGAGACAATGACTGCAATAAAGAACAATTTCAGTTGCCCGTGATAAGCACTCCCTTCAATCTTATGAGGTTGATTCAGATAAAACAACATCGCGGGATAACATTTCAGTTGTCTGTGAGCACAAGCTCTTCTTATTTTACAGCAGTGACTCAGGATCTTATTTGTGACCATACAGGTTTACCTCAAAACAGCATCGCAAGATATAATTCTGAAGAAAAAGTGTACAAAATGGGCTGTCTTTGACTTGTGGATTTTCTCATGGTGAATCAATTCAAGGTAAACCAGAAATAAAGTTGTATTCCTTCCTACTTTATCTTGATCATCAAAACTACTCCTCTAAAATAACTATAATGACCTGGTATTTTTAGTGATTCCAGATTTCCATCAGGACTCACTCATGCATAAGCTACTTGTAGTGTACAAGATCATTTCTCCTACTAAGTACTAACCCCATTCTCTTTAAAAGGCGACCGAGGCAAACAAGACAAGAAACACAATTATGTTCGCGAGCTTTCTTAGCTTTCCGATGAGCACAATAAATTAAACAGTACTCCCTCTGTCCCATAATATAAGAACGTTTTTGGCACTACACTAGTGTCAAAAACGTTCTTATATTATGGGACGGAGGGAGTACTAAATAAAACAAGAATTACCAATTGCCATAATGAGCATGAAGCAATAGACAAGTCATGTGATAATTATGAAGTGAAGGAGATACTTGGAAGCAATAGAAACTTTACCACTTCATATTCTCCTTGAAGACAACAATGATGGTGGGAAGTTGACATATGTGTATGTCTGATACTTAGAGTAGTGTTGTTTCTCATAAACCCTCTGAAGCTCCAACGTCTTGATATCCATTGAGAAATATCCAACAAGGTGATTATTTAGAGATGATGCTTCTATCCTTGTCAAGAGCAAGTACCTCTGTGTTGCATCTCTGATACAATATTTGTAGCCAGAATCTAGTGAGATTGTCTTCTCCATCTGCCACTGGCTGGGACTCTCGCCTTTGGTCCGTGCAGCGGTATAGCTGAGACTGGATGCAGGTTCACCACGGAAACCAAAGATCCCGAGCCTGCCTTCCCCTGCCTCCACAATGGCTATACCTTCCTTGCTCCATTCTCCTGGTGGGAGGTCAGCAGCGGAGAACTCCATGTCGGTGGTGTCAAGCAAGAGCAACTTCTTCATCCCGAATTGCACCCAATCCCAGTAGAAACAGCCATAAGCATAATGGCGCATGGGAATAAAAGGCTGGACCCTTGACATCTCCTCCATGTCGCCCTCGTCAAGGGCCAAATCACTCAAATCCTTGGATGCAGTAGCTCGCCATCGATCGTTGCTGGAAGAGAAGACAAAGGCGGCCAGACTGGTTTTGCAATACGCCATCAAGATGACTCTGAATGTTGTGTCTCCAGCCGCTGCCTCCTCCTCGCCGAGGGGAACGAGGAAGCGCTTGCAGCAGGCCTCGGTTACCGGGGGGAATGGGTGCCCAAGCAAAGCAGCTAGGTCGTGAGGTAGCGGGGGGAGCAGGACGTAGCGCCGGTGCAAGGGGTCGCACACCGCGAGATCTCTGAAGACCGGGGGCTGCCCATGTTTCCCGGTGCTGCGGGAGAGGAGGACGCGGCCGTCGCGGACGTCCTGCACGGTCCAGCGGCGGTGGTAGGGGAGGAAGGAGAAGGTGAAATCGGCGGCGGCGGCGACCGCGCGGACGGCGGGGGTGGAGGGTAGGGCTGGGTGGAAGCCGTCGCGGTCGAGGAATCCGAGAAGCGGTGGTGCGTGGAGGCAGCGGAAGCAGCGGAGGAAGGACCTGTCAGGACGAATACCTCCCACGCGACATCTTTGAGTTGAATTGTCTCTCATGCGACGTCGTTGGTTGTAATGGCTCTCATACGACGTCTCCCAGCGCAGAAATAGCTCAAGCAAGACAACCCATTTACGCGGCTAGTTGGCTGTTAGTTAGGCTGAGGTTTAGTTAGGACACCGGGGGTTATGTGCTCTGACTGGTAGGGTCCACCTAGGGCCACGTAGTCAAGAGTCAACCGTCGAGTCGACGACTCGACCGGTGACTGTGTGATCGTGCTCGACTCGCCCGTGCTGGACTGGGCGAGCGGCGCCGCCGTAAGCATCTTCTTCGGCAGCGGTTTCTTCTCCGCGGTGGTGGAGCGCATTTCTCGGTAGCGGCAGAGCTATTGCGAGTGAGCCCGAAACCTTAGTCCCACTTCCCAGAATTTTGGGGGATCTGTGGCCTCATGCCGCCCCTCTGTTTCTTGGTGATTTAGAATCTCGATTGGATCCGCGGCCCGCCCGGCGGTGGAGCGCCTTTCTCGGCAGCGGCTATTGCGAGTGAGTATTTTCCAAACTCTAGTCCCATTCCCCAGAATTTTGGATAAATCTGTGGCCTCATGCTGCCCCTGTTTCTTGGCGTTTTAGAATCTCGATTGGATAGGAGCGCGGGGGCTGAATGAGATGGAGCGAGGAGACAGTGCTTCAAATCGGTAATGTCGCCCTCTTTTCTATTTTAGCTGTTATCGAACTCGATTTGGTAGTGACTGTCGCTTACACTGCTGCCGCTGCCTGCCATTGACAAAACAGGGGAGGTTCAGGTTCTGCCACCACATTCGCAATTATAGTGGAATTTTTTCCCTGTAAAGCCAAGCTCAGTGATGGCAGTGTCCAAGACATTGATAGAGATACCACCGTGAGGTTGGATGTCGAATTTGCAGATGTTGATCCCCAGGAATTGGAGAGCATGAAGGAGAAGGCCGTGGGCAATTTGGTGGAGAGAATTGGGGAGAGTATTGTTTGGGGTCCAGAACAACAGGTGTCTCTGCAACGTTTCGATAACTATAATGGTGAATATGTGAGAATTGAAGATGGAGAATCCATGGTTGCTGAAATTGATCAGCAAGAAGGGTGGGCAAGCAAACAAGTAACATTTTATGCTGAGCTAATTGATCTGCAAACTCATTCCAGAGTTGGTTATGTGCCATCAAAGATGGCTGCACAGGTGGAAGATAATGAGTGGGTTTCACAAAACAAGATGTTGGCATTGTTGACTGAACCGACTGTAGTAGCTGAAGATACAGGGATTGATACAGATGGAGAGGAGGGAACCCATGGTGCTAGGAAGATTGTTGTTGACTGGAATGTAGTAGAGTTGAATGAAAAAAACAGATTTGGTCATTACACCAATATCTGACATTGATATGGCCGAAATGTTTGGCATTCAAGTTGATGACAAAGATAAGGAGAAGGATGACAGTTCTTTGCCTGCTGATGGTAACACATGCCCTAGAAATGCAAATGAGGATGAAGAAGAGCCGATGAGAGAGGCTGCAAATGATGTGGATGATGCAGATGATAATGAGCTGGTTTGTTTGTATGACAAAGAGAACCCAGTTATTGAGGTGGGAAAGTTGTGGCCAAGCATGAAAGAGTTTAGGATGTCTTTCAGGACCTATGCAGTGAAAAAGGAATTTGATGCCAAGACTATGTGGACTGATCGAAAGAAATTTTATGCTCGGTGCAAAGGTTATGATGGTGGTGGCAATCCTTGCAAATGGTACTTGTCTGCCAGACTACAACCTGATGGAAGTACAGTAAGGGTAAATCAAATACCACACCAGCATACATGTATGACCACTTCACAGAGAGTTTCAAAGATGACATCACAGCTTTGGGTTACAGAGAAGATTACTCCTATTTTAGCCAAGACTCCAAACACTACTGCAAAGAGGCTTAAAGTTGACTTGGAGAAGCTGTACCCCATCCAGCTGCAATATACCACAGTGTGGAAAGCAAAACAAAGGGCCATGAAATCATTGTATGGTGACTGGGTAAATACATTTAGGATGTTGTATAGTTTTAAAGCAGAGGTGGAGAAGAGGTCACCTGAAAGTGTGGTGGAGATAGATACAGAGGTAACAGAGGATGGCAAGGTTTTTTTCAGCAAGTTTTTTATGTGTTTGAAGCCTTGCATAGATGGATTCAAAGCAGGTTGTCGTCCATATTTGAGCATAGACTCATCTTTTTTGACTGGAAAGTGGAATGGTCAGTTGGCTGCATGCAATGCTCTAGATGGACACAACTGGATGTTCCCAATTGCAATAGGAATGTTTCAATCAGAGACAGAGGCATCATGGATATGGTTCATGATGCAACTGAAAAGATGCATAGGGCCAGTTTCTCCTTTGGCCATCCACACAGATGCATGTAAAGGGTTGAAAAATGCAGTAAAAAATGTTTTCCCCCATGCTGAGCAGAGGGAGTGCTTTGGACATATGTGGATGAATCTGATAAAAAAATTCAGAGGAGATGAATTTGGGCGCATGTGGCCAGCAGCAAGATCCTACACCAGACAGACACATTCCTATCACCTTGGTAAGATATTGGCATCATGTAGTGATAATTAATTTGCTTCATGGTTGAACACACACCATTCTCTGTTGTGGTATAGATCAGGTTTTAATACTGCCATAAAATGTGATCATATCAATAACAACTTGGCAGAAAGTTTTAACAACAAAGTGAAGGATTTGAAAGACTTGTCTGTGCATGACATGGTGGACCAAATAAGGATCATGATCATGCGTTTGTGGGAGTTGAGAGGAAAAATTGCTAATATTTTGGAAGGGGGCAAGCTTCCAGCAGTGGTACAACAGGTGGTCAACAGAAGTAGAAATCTTTCACATCTATCTGTTGAGAAATCTTCCTTGTGGGGTGCTGAAGTTAGAGATACAAAGAGTGGCAAGAGGCATGTGGTAAATACTGAGTTGCATGAGTGCACTTGCCAAGAGTGGCAACACACTGGAAAACTATGTGAGCATTCCATATTTTTTTGGCATCTAAACCCAGGTTAAATATGCACCCATATTTGCATGAGTATTATTCAGTACAAAAATTCAAAGCTGCATATGCAAGTCCAATTCCTGCACTGACTGACCAATCTCAGTGGCCTGAGGTGGAAATAGAATTTACCTTGTGTCCCCCTGTCACTAGAAGAAAGGTTGGGAGGCCAAAACAGAGCAGATTCAAAGCTTGGTTTGAGAAAGGTGGTTGTAGTAAGAAGGGGAAAAAGGAAAAGGAAAAGAATGATAAGCCCAAAAGGGCTCAAAAAGGTAACAAAAATAGGTGCAAGTTGTGTGAGGTACTTGGGCACAGAGTTGGTTCATCCAAATGCATCTACACTCCTCAGAGGCCAAAGTATGTTTATGTTACTGTTTTTGTAAGTTTTTGATTTTGCTACTTGTTCTAGTATCTAACCAAGTGAAATGCTTTACTTTTTAGGAGGAAGCGTGCAGAAAAAGCCCCACCTCTTGTTGTTGAACAGTGTTGGCCAGTGAAAAAAGCAAGACTCAATGGCTTTAGAAGGAAGAGCACTAAGCAGATAATGTTTGGTGACAAAGATATGGAGCAAACTGAAACTGTTACTGCTGAACATGAGCTAAGTGTTTATGTTTTGGATGACGTGATGCATACTGAATCTGTTTTGCGGGCGCTAGGGCAATCTGAAAATGTTGCAGATGAAGCAATTGTTGTGCTGCCATGCGAATCTGCTTTGACAGCTGTGTTGCCATGTTTGGAGGTTGTGCTGCCAAGTGTTGAGTTGCAAACTGAAGTAGTTGAACAATGTGTGCCATCTACTCAAGCTGCAGAAGTGCAAACTGAAGAAGTGGGACATGGTGAGGGGCAAAAGTTGAGTGGGCCTAGTGGAGTTGGCAAGAAAACCAAGGGGCCAAAAAGCAAGAGCATCAGCATCAACAAACTATGCGCCGTGGAACCAAACGGTGGAAAAAAGAGAAGAAATCGAGTGGTAGAAAGAAGCAAAAGAAATAGAGTCGAAATCATTCAAATTTGATGTGAAAACTTATGTTTGTTGTCATTTGATGTGAAAACTTATGTTCTTTCATGTGAAAACTTATGTGCTATGATGTTGATTTGACTTGAAATAAAATTCAAAT
This sequence comes from Triticum aestivum, assembly GCF_018294505.1. Classification (NCBI taxonomy): domain Eukaryota; kingdom Viridiplantae; phylum Streptophyta; class Magnoliopsida; order Poales; family Poaceae; genus Triticum; species Triticum aestivum. Next base: position 133,601,653 of record NC_057814.1, on the reverse strand, counting down.
TTGAACCGACATTCAAATTTGAACCTATCTCCAATATTTTTGGAGTTCATTTGTTTGTTCTGTGATGTTGCATTGTTTTATGTACTACTATGCACTTTAGTTCATAAATCCAACCCTTTTTGTGAAGTCCAACTCATAGTCACTGAAAATGTTGTCCAAACAGGCTCCAAAGTAAGGGAAAACGACCCCATTTCTAAGCAAGTTTTTTTCGACCTTCTCAAAATCACAAAAAAAGATTTTCTTAGCTTATATTATACCTATATAGGATCAATACGAAGTCTCACCTTTTTTTGAATAAGTATTCATATTATTAATTTATTTTTGAAAAAACACCCTTGAATACAAAGTCAGCAATAAAACAAGTTTAAAAATTTAAAATGCAAAAATAACTTCAGATCCTCCTTAGTCACTCCAAAATGAAACTAAGGTGAGGTTTTTGATTTTTTGCATTTTCAAAACCTCAAACCCTCTTCTCACTCCTTTGAACTCTATGCAACCTCAGTCGAGATAGTCCAATTTGTGAAGGTTTTTTCATGCAAAGATCATTAGATCAAGTTTATCATTTTATATCATAACTATGTAACATAACAAGACTATATGCGCAGGTTTTTCATTTTTTAGATTTTTTTGAATTAGTTATACACATTTGAATGTTCGGTCAAACCTTTCAAAACCCCGTTGACTGCCTCCAAAACCCATGTAACCCTAGCGCCAAACGTCCACCGTCGATCTAACCCTAACGCCAAACTGCGGTCGTCGGATAGGCCTTCTAGAAGGATTCCGCGGGGGCAATCCGTGGGAGCCCTGATTCTCCAATCTGATTGGCCACCGTTTTTTCTCTCTGTTCGAACAGATAACGTTGAGCGGGGGAGCATCTCAGTGACCGTTGGGCCGAGTGGATCGGGCCCGGCAGAGCCTGGCGTGCGTGCGCACGGCCGTCGAGAGGGGGGGATGGGCTGCATGCGAGAGGGTCAATGACATGTGGGCCATCCCTGTCCCATGCATGCCATGCAACGTCGCAGCCTAGCTATTCTGTGCTCGTGAACGGTGCTCGTGAGCCTAGCCATTTGCATGCGGGCTTGCATGCACGCATCGACGCAGTAAAGCAGCGGCAGGGGCACAGCGTATAGGTACGTCGCATCTAAGCTATTTTAACAAATGCATGTTTGAACCTGAGACGGTGGTGCAGCTCCTTTTTCAGTGTCACGCGCGGATGAACGGGCCTGTTTCCCACGCGGCGTCACCGCCGATGCAAGTGCACGAAACGATGCATCTCGCCTGTGCCGCACGTGCCTCTTTGGATGCTCTGCCTGCCGTTTTTGAATTAATGCCCGCAATTACTTATGCCAGTACGAACGGAGAAGAGAAAACGATCGAGAAGGCACCGTGTACACATTGACCACGGCTGCAACGCGGCTATAAAAGGGCACCATTTCCTTATCCCTCTCACACTCATCTCTCAAGCCTCCTCCGCTTCTTCTTTTCGAGCCAAATCCACCACTCGAGCCACCATGCAGTTCAACGGCCCTACCTACCGTCGCCCTCGCACCGTGCCGGAGAGGGAGTACCCGGCCGGATTCATCGTCGAGAATAGCCTGAGGGTGTGGGCCATCTCAAGGTGGAGGGGCCCTAGAGAGCTGGCTCGCTTCTTCCTCCAAGCCGGCTACCGCCACCTCCCTCCGGGCACTCCGCCCATGTTCCACCTCCACGAGCAGTACGATGGCAACGCCAACGGCTTCGTCATCGGCCTCTACGTCACCTTCACCAACCCCTACGACGCTCACCACCTCCTCGGCGAGGTGTTCTGGTGTGGATGCGAGTTTATCGCGTTCACGACCTACAACATCTTCACCAACTTCCACCACATCTTCCCTCACCCCAACGGCATGCACACCCTCCCCTACCAGATGCCGGAGAACGACGAGTGAGGGGCGCCGGCTAAGGAGGAGGGGCCAAGGAATTGTTCGAGTGCGAGTCTTTCTATCTAACTAGCTTGTGTTTGTGTTGGTTCGGGCGTGTGTGCCCGTGTCTTCTATCTACTAGTTTTAATTATTTTCCTTTCATGTTTTATGAACTATATGTTGTAAGGGGATGCCCCTCTATATGTTCTATCTATCTGTGCTACTAGGGTACCCGATGCCCCTCTATCGTGCTATCTATTAATGTTTTCTCGGGCCTAAAGTTTCTCCATTGCATTTTATTTATGTGGCCATGTGAACTAAAAAATGCACTAAAACATGATCCAATCATATAAGTTGTTGTTAGCACGTGTCTAGTTAATTATCTTCCTTTTATGTTTTATGCACTATATGTTGTAAGGGGATGCCCCTCTATGTTGTAAGGAGATGCTACTAGGGGCACACTAGATGTCTTCTTTTTTTGAGAGGGGCACAACCTTTTTCGGTTGAAACACACGAGTAAAAACTTTGAAAACACCATAGCACAAATCAAAAAAAATTAAAAATGATGCTTGGTTAAAATAAACTAGAACCAAACAATTGCAACTTTTTTGGTTCACAAAGACTGCAAGTTAGACTGCTAACTAGAACCAACCTTTTGTTTTAGCCGAAACAACACGGGACCCTACCATCAGACACGATAGCTTATGCATAAAAATAGCTCAAATAATTATCAGATGAGTTATCTCAAAAAAGGTGACTGCAGAAAACTTAAAATTTGTGAAATAACCTAAAGCCGAAAAGATATATCGATGTCAATGACCGTGTGCACTTTTTTTGCACTAGCTACACTTCTTTTATCAATGGGCCTGGATATGTTCTATTCGGCCCTGCCTAACTTCTATATGGGCCTGGCCTTTTCGGGCAACTGTGGTCGAACCTTTTTTTTTCTTTTCTCCCTCTACCACTGAAACTGAAACTGATGACGAACTGAAGAACTGAAAAAACGGGGCCGGGGCCGAAACAGAGTGGAGAAGACATGCCGAATTCGTACAGCGCAACACTTTTATTCAAATATCCATATCATTACGATTACAAATGATGCCCAATCTATTCACTTACGACTAATTATCATCACATAAACAAATGCGAGAGCAATTACACAAACATAAAAAAGTCTGGCCATCAGCCCCATCAAATTGCCCTGCTTCTGCAATTCGATGAGTTTCTTCATCTGCTTGTTCAGCTTCTTCAGCTCTGCCGTCACTCCTGTATCCCCCACAGTAGCACCAATGGAATGGGCGCCCCCAATGGAATTGCCAGATCCAGGGGCCCTAGATCCAGACGCGCCCGATCCAAACTTGCCCAACTTCTCCGCCTCCAACGGTAAATCGAGCTCCCCTGATGCATCCTCTAGTTGAATCCGCTCTATGTACTCATCTAGCCACTCAAAATGGGTGCATTGCTTCAATTTCTGAAATCGGAAAGATGAACCCTAAATTCCAAATCCGATGAAAAATGGGCAAATATGAAATTGGGAGACAAAAACCAAAATTGGCATATAGAGAAGTAAAATCTCACATTTCCCTGCTCTGGTTTGCTCTCGCATTTCACGAATTCCCGCCCAAGGTTGCCATTCTTGTCGGTCGTTGTGACTAGCCGCTTCAGGGGTGCGATACGTGGGCATGCAGGGCACCTTGTCATGGGCACTGCGCCATAGCGCGGCCATGAGCGGCGGGAGGCTGAAGCGGAGCTCGACATTGCTAGGTCGCGGCCCGGAACGGCGTTGCTGCGCGTCGTCGCTGGAGAAGAAGAAGAACAACGGTCGGGGAGGGGGGGAGGATGGGCTCGGGTGCTGCACGGCTCGGGGCACGGCTCGGTGTCCTCTTGTACCAATGCTGACCTGGATAAGTTAGTGGGTCCCATGCTGTGGGTCCCGCTCACCTGACCAATGCTGAGTTGGATAAATTAGTGGGTCCCGCTCACCTGATTCGAGTTTTAAACGTGTGTCTTTGGATTAGGCAGCAGTGTCGCATGGGAGCTATTTTTTCCAACGCAGATGTCGCATGAGAGCTATTACAACCAACGACGTCGCATGAGAGACAATTCACACCAACGACGTCGCATGGGAGCTATTCGCCCGGACCTGTCGGTGGAGATTCGGCGGAGGGTGAGGCAGACGGCGGAGGCGCGGGCGAGGTCTTGTGGGGTGGGCAGCCGGAGGAATATCTCGGCGAGGAGCTGGTCGGGCATGTCCGGCATAGGCGACGGCGACGCCATTTTCTTGTTGCTGGTCGTCGCCATTGGATTGGAGTAGGGAACGTAACAGGGCAGAGGAAACCCTCGACGAGAAGGGGAAAGTGACGAGCGTGGGTCAAGTGATGATTTTTCTCTTTGCTGGGCTGCTGGCTGCCCACAGCCCAAATGTGGCTTCACCGGTAATGACGGGCCCAGCAAGTACAAAGCTCAAAGTTAAAAACCATCATTTGTCTCAAAAAAAAGAAGTTAAAAACCATCCAAACTAGGCCAGCATTTATCTCTACGAACCTTCCCTAAAAAAATGCTGATTCTAAAAAAATAGCTCTACGAACCTTCTTTGTTTGCGTGCGCGTTCAAAGGCCATATATTTTACACAAAGACAACAAGAATCTCTGGGTGCATACCTAACAATACTAGGTAGGCAAGGGGGCGTCCAATATGTGCAAAACAGAAAAGATAGGACATGTCTTTCCCCATTCTGAAAAATAATGTACTACCTATGTACAAACGGTAATTTGTGTACGGTGCCTAGCCGAATATTTCATCTACGAGTTCAAGATTAAAAATTGACCTATTCTCACACATATTCCTATCACACGAAATCATCTTTGAAATCGAGGTTGACAATTGTACGATGACCATTCTTATTCGTCCCGTTTAGTGAGAGACATCTTCTATTGATGCCATGTCTATCATCAATCAAAGACCAAATGTTCCTCCCTGCAAAAAAGACCAAAGATTTCATTGGTCTTACAGGTAAACAAAAATTTACAGGGTGTTTTTCTTATGTATGGTAAATGACAATCATAAATATAACGTGAAGACCATTTGCTTTTTCTTTCTCTATGATTGTTGTGTTTCAATATGTTCAGGCTGCAGCCACAAAGACAATGGGTTGCCTTTGGTTTGCACATTTTTATAGTTTGCGTGCATTACTAAAGGATGGAAGGACGGGGGAAACTCGCCAACAAGGAAGATGGTCCTACCAGCAGGTCGGACATGTATGTCATCCAGGCCAAGGTGGCAGATATAGAAGAAATTGTAGGAAAGATCACAAAATCATTCAGTGGTTGCAAGTAAAAACCTCAACATGTAGATTTTAAGTCTTGCTTTCTCTGCTCATATATTTGCTTTTTTGCTCAACAGAAGAGAAATTTTGACTTGCCCACCAGAAACATTGAGTAAGCATGCATTGACAGAGCATCGTGTGACGACCAATGAACGCAAAGAGGAAAGGAAAAAAACTAGAACACGACTAGAATACCACGTTGCCCTTGAATCGGCAAAGGATTCATACCATTCGAATTATCGCTGATGCGGGCACCAACGCCATCACTATTTTTTAACTGTGACGTCATATTGGTGGCGTTGGATGCCCACACTAACACTAGGCTTTTCTGCACTAGTGTCGTTGTCGTCGTGGGGAACAAGAAAAGACACAGATGGGAGAAAGGGTACCATGGGAACTGGGTGCTCCACCAAAGCAGCTAGGTCGTCAGGTACTCGAGGAGCAAGACATACCGCCAGTGCAAGGGGGTCACACACCGTAAGCTCCGGGAAGACTGAAAATTGCTCGCCATATTTGAGTTGACGAGCGAGGAGGATGCGACCATCATGGGTGTCCTGGACGGCCCATCGGCATTGAAAGGGGAGGGAAGAGAAGGAGAAGCCTGTAGTCCGATGGATTTTCCAAGCCGATTTCATAAAAAATTAGGCCAGGGGAACTGATCACCATTGGCCTACCGGGACAAGAGGACTGACCCAAGTTTAATCGCCCATGGTTGTAATCTGCCGTTGCCCTGCCGATTTATCATGTCGAAATGCACTACCGAAGGACACTGCCCATAAGCTCATCAAGGTACAAAATTCTGTAGATGCATGAGCCCATGAAGAGGTTTCGAGTTTAATTCGGGATGTATGTGCTTGCTCAAATGTTGGACCGTTTGGTTTGTATACAAAGGCGAAGATAGTGCTTATTTCCTTGTAAGGCACACAAACGTTCTTGTCCATGCTATATTTTATATGTCTCATATTTTGGGTACACGCTTTGCAATATTCCATTTTTTAAACAAGAATATTCCATATTTCCATTGCTTGAAAAAACTCATCTCTCTTGACAACTGAATTAATTAAGGCTGGATTTGATGAGTTGCAAACCTTCACGCCCACACAAAGAGGGCAAAAAAATCGATAGTACTGCTGGAAATACGCACACCTATATATCAACTATCAATGTATGATATGTGTCAAAAATATGTGGAGGAAGCGTGTGTAGACCATGAATCATCGTTGTTAACTCCATCGTCGTTGATGTGCACCATCCATGTCAATTCATTAAGTCTTGAGTAGATAGTGACCCGAGAGGATGTGGTAACAAAAGAACAACAATAACGTTCTGAGCAAACAAAAGAACAATTTATATGGGAAAATGAGTGAAATGAAGTCTATAGAAATATATTATTTGTCGTCGTCTAATGTCTTGAGTAGCTAACAACGCGAGAGGGTTGGTGTGCACCTCAATCTGCTTGCAGCATCGTGCGCCACATGCCGCAGCGTGCAACGTCTGTGCTTCGCAGCAGCTGGCCTCCTCCACGACATCAGGACGGGGCTGGACGCCCCCTAGTTTTTCTGTTTCGTTTTTTTGCTTTTTTTCTATTTCTATTTTTATTCTTTAAAATAATTAGGAATTTAGAAAAATTCCTAGTTCAAAAAAGTGAATTTTGTACAAATTTTCTAGAAATCCTAAATTTTTTGTGGTTTATTTTTTTTATTATGTTAAAAAAATTGCTCTTTAATTTGAAAAAATAGTGAATTCAAAAAAGTTTATCAATTTTTAAAAAAATGCGTGATTTAAAAAAAATCATGTTTGAACATGAATTTTCTAACAATGTTTAAAATATTGAAAACAATGGTCGGGAATTTTAAAAACTGTTCCACTGATTCAAAAAAATCATGAATTGAAAAAAAAATTCATCAAAAAAAAATGTTTCTGAATTACAAAAGTTGTTACCTAATTACAAAAAATGTTCTCCTATGCAAAAAACTTGTTCACGAGTTCCAATAAATGTACACTATTTAAAAATGTTCATGAAATTCAAAAAATGCTCATGAATTTAGAAAATGATTGCATTTACAGTAATATGATGAACATATTTTGAATTCGATGAACAGATGTTGAAATCGAAAAATGTTCACCCTGATTTTAAAAATGTTTATGAATTTAAAAAATATGATAATTTTTTTGAATTCAATGAATAAAATTTTAATTTTGAAAATATTCACCCTGATTTGAAAAGTTGTTCACCGATTAGGAAATCTTCATGAAATTTGGAAAAGAAAAAAAAGTTAAAAGTGAAATAAGAAAATAAAAACGAAAAAAGAAAAAAGAAAAAGAAAACCCGCAGGGAGAAACAAAATAAACGATCTGGGAAGGTTCTTCAGCCTTCTCAAAACCAAAATGGAGCTAGTTTGGGCAGGCCCAAATTCTATACGTAAAGATCCGTTTCATTTAGTGTCACCATGCTACAAAGTACAAACCATGGACCAGAGTCACCTAAAAAACTATGGACAAGCTTGTTTAGCTAAGACGCACCTTTACTAATCTGAATGACCAACAACTGACCATAGCGCCAACGAGTGTGTCTTGCCAGTTCCCGCACCCGCGTTCACAAATCACCCGAAAGCGCTGATGGTTGCAGTTTTGCGCTCAAGGCTCAAGACCAGACGATCCAAAGTCATCTCTTAATTTTTCTTGCTAATAAGTAATAACAGGTAGGTGAAACCAACCAACTTGACAGTAGTATATATTTTTTCTCTCTCTCTTTTTTTTCTCTCCTTTTGAGATAGACAGTAGTATATCTGTGTATACATGTTGATTCAGTCTGCAGCCGACTTGCCGAGCATGCGTTTGGATTGTCAACTTACGCCTGGGCGATGAATGATGATGTACCGAGTACCGTACCTTCCATCCTGCAGCGAGCAACAACCACCATGCTCTTCTTGACGCGGTCTGTGTTAGCAAAAACACTTGTTAATTGCTCTGCCAAATTACCCGAAAACGACCGTACGTAGAGTAGCTTTCTTTTGTTATTACGATGACTGTGTCAGCTTTCTTTTGGACGCAGCCCGGGTGGAGGGAGGAGGAGGAGACCGGGAAGCGGTCCAAGTCCAAAAGGAAAGGGCTGCGTGCGTCCGTGAGTGTGCAGCGTGCTTACCTCAGCGGGCCGGGGAAACGGGCCCACTCCGGGCCACGTAGGCCGCTGAACCGGTCCGGCCCCACCAACTCCTCCCTCCCGAGCTGCCTCCGCGCCCACGCTTTTTAACCGGTGGCCTCCTTCCTTTTCATTCCCCGCCACGCCGCACCACCGGCTCGTCCCTCCCGCTCGGCCTCTCCGCTCTCCGCCCATCGACGACGCACGGCAGACGAGGCGGCGGCCGGCGAGAGGAGCGGGGCGGAGAGATGTGGGTCTTCTACCTGATAGCGCTGCCTCTGACGGTGGGGATGGTGGCGGCCACGCTGCGCTACTTCGCCGGCCCCGCCGTGCCGCTCCACGTCCTCGCCACCGTCGGCTACGCCTGGCTCTGCTCCCTCTCCTTCGTCATCCTCGTCCCCACCGACATCTACACGGTGCGATCCCTGCGCCCCCTTCTCCCAGAGCCCGGCACCTCTTCCACTATCTCGGTTCGCTGCTCCTTTGCTTAGCTTTGCTGTACGTGCGGTTAGTTGGTAACTATCATTTCGGCGAATCCAGAAACCATGCGTGTAGGGATTTGGTGTCGACTGGAAGCGCCATGGGATTGATAACTAAATTGCGCTGTACAGTAGGTATTTGATAAGTCGCGTTTGTGAATCCATTGGTCGTGGGCGTGGGCTGCACTGCTGCAGGATATATGTGAGAATGCGGGGGTGGCAGTTCATCTGTGTGTTTGCAATGTTCGTGCTGAAACTCGCAAGCGTGAAAAGGGGTATCACATTCACAGCAGTAACGGCAATGTATGGATTTGATGGTGTACGTCTCCCTATTGCTTGTGGATTAAGGAGTTTGCCTGTTCCCGCAACTTCAGAAATTTACTAAAAATATATTCCTTGTTACAGTTGGTACTTATATATACACACACACATTATTTTAGATGTCTAGATATTTATACTTCATAGACTCTTGTAATGTGAAGGCTGACAAAGTGTTGTGCTGATGTTACATTGTACTCATGGATGGCTAGGTAGGCTCTTCTATTATATTGTTCTGAGCTCTGACCTCTTCTTCCATTACCTGAACTACAGACAATTACCGGCAATCAAAAGGGCGACGTCGGATTCTTTTGGAGCTGGTCGTATTGGAGCACGTTTGTCCTAGCATGGTATGCTGCTGATCACAATAACGTGTGTTGATTTGTGTGCTAACTCGCTAATGATGGGGTGAAAACTTGAAATGTCCTTTTCACAACATGTGAGGTCTGAAACTGCTGCCTTAGTTTTCAATTGCACAACTGGTCAATGGTGCATATGCTTAGCCTTCTCTATTTTATTTTATTTTGCGACATTGTGCTTAGCCTTCTTGAGGTCATGCCGCTTCATTAGTTTCGTATAGTTTAATGATTTGACCAAACATTTCGGTCAACTTAATTATATTATATCCTTATCTGAACATGACTGCATATTTAATGACTATTGGACATCCCTTAAATTCTTTTGGAGCTGGTCTTGTTGGAGTATATATATGTGGTCAGCATGAAAAAATCCTGTCATCCTTTTTGTTGATGTTGCTTTTTTGTCTTAATTTGTGGGAATCCTATTATGGTACTTACCTCATCTGCCTAATCGCACAATGATTTTTCGGGTGACACCACTTTTTCTTGCAGAACTCTATGTGCGGTAGCTATGTTGTTTGTCTTAATACAACACTATTCTCATGTCAAATTATGTTCATCTAAACAGGGCTATCATTCCTACCATTAAAGGCTATGAGGATGCTGGAGATTTCACAGTTAAAGAGAGGCTGAAAACCAGTATCCGAGCGAACTTGCTCTATTATGAAATTGTGGGATCTATCGGCTTTTTTGGAATAGTTCTGATTATAATCATGCATCATGATTGGTATGTACTCATTTTTCGAGTCTCAACTGAGCTTACATATTGTACGACCCATCTAATATCTGTGTGTAGTTCATTCATATGTGTGATTTTTTATTTGATCTGTTTGGGTGTGCTCTAGTGGAACAAATAGGCACTGTATTATAACTTCTGTCAGCCTGAACTTTATCCAGCTTGGACTATTTCAATTCTTCTCACCAATGGTTTTCATGTCTTCAGTCCAATTTGTGATCATCGGAGAATAGGTTCAACTTTTTCTTCACTGTGTGAAGCTGAAAGAATGGTTTTTTTTGCAGGGGTGGTGCTATCTTGGGCTTTGCGATGGCATGCTCAAATACCTTTGGACTAGTGACAGGTGCCTTTCTTCTTGGTTTTGGGTTGAGCGAAATTCCAAAGGATATATGGAGAAATGCTGATTGGACTCGCCGTCAAAAAATTCTCTCTCACATGGTTGCAAAGATGACTGTAAAACTTGATAATGCTCGCCAAGAATATTGCAACACAATCACTGTATGTGCTTCTCTGGGTTCTTAAACTGTCATCTCATGATCATTGCATTCTTCTTAAGGCATGTTCCTTTCCTTGTCTAAGGTTGTTCAAGCCACATCGAAACAAATGTCCAAGCGTGACCCACTAAGGCCTTTTATGGATATTATTGATAATATGCTGGCTCAAATGGTATGGATGCCAGGTACCGCTACAAATTGATATTTACATATTTTAATTATTCATAATAACTCATAGGCTCAAATATATTTCCTCAGCTGAGAGATGACCCACTGTTCAAGCTTTCTGGTGGAAACAAACTAGCAGAAAATGATATGGATTATGATACTGACGAGAAAACGATGGCTGCACTTCGACGTCGACTTAGGATAGCTCATGAGGAGTACTGTAGGAGTAAAAGGTACATTGTGCTAAACTAGCACATCTTAGTATCTTTTAGTGTGCATTTATGATTAAAATCTTGCAAACAACTCCTAAAGTTCGAAAATAAAATTCACACCTCTGTACAATTTTGTTGCGCTCATTTTCTGTACAATTCCAGACCATAATTTTGCTGCTCTTAATTGTAACTATTTAACCATACTTGATTGTTTGCAGCAAATATACGACTTCTGTCATGGAAGCCCTTGAACTGGAAGACACAGTGACAAATTATGAGCAACATGATGCAGACGGATGGTGAGTATTAACTTCTTACTTTACAGATAAATGGTTGTGTCAGGCTGCCAGTTTGTGCATAAAATTGATAGTTAATGTCCTGATACAACTTCCGAGAAATCTTTGTAATATTTTGATGTATGTTTTGCTCTGTTCAACCATATACTGTGGTAACCTATATTGGGGAGATATGTTGTACTCCGCCGCTAAATAGTCAGTTGAAGCGATTACTTGGTCCATCGAGGATGATAGTGGGTATTGCACTGTTGCATATTTATGAATCAAGTTTGGTTGGCTTTGTTATCATGTAGGAGAAAGCAGTAAATAACATAATAAACAAATAGTTTTTTTTCTCGAACACGCACCCAATTGTGTGTCATTTTGTAGACATTCTTAAAATGTTAGTAAACTATGCTTGTTAACATTACCCTCACCACAACAATCAGCATGCATTGCAAGCTGGTTATCAGCTATCTTCATGCCAAATCTTTGGGACATCAGTTCGAAGCACTGATGACTTACTTTCTGTTTGTTCTTACAGGAAATATGTATCAGATTTAAGGGAAAGTCGATCAGGCACACTAGGATCCTTCCTTGACCACATAGGTATATTCCTACAATCCAGATTTGGAATATCTTGTCATATCTCTTTACCAGTGTGCCAACTGAAAATGCCTTACATGAACGAGGATCTTTGGCTCCCAAGTCCCACGGAGTTCGAAATTTTGCAAAAATCATTTTTTTTAAACAGACACATACGTACACACACACACACACACATATATATGGATGTATAATTAATGTATGTAAATTTTCATGATGAAATACGTCTTGATGTGATCTACAAAAAAAATCATCAACTTCTATAGTGAATAGTACATGTGCTAGAAAATCATCAACTTCTATAGTCAAATGTTGAGCAAAATAGGAGACTAGACCCCACTTTGTCCTCTTAGCCAATCCTCAAAAATATGAACTACAGTACAAGTTGGAGCAATGTTAAAAGCCATGCAACAAGCTGAAGGGCAATCAAAGAAGAGGTGTTGAATATAATCTTCCACCTGGTAAAATAAATTACTACCAATCCAATTGTTTTAGCCACGTTACGGTTTATTATTATGACTACCCTACTCAAGTACCACAAGAATATTTAAATTTTCAGAGGGAGTTCAAATTTTCAAATTTGTTTGCGATGGAAGTGAAAGTGGGAATTGACTAGAGCCGCATACACAGATTGCACCGAGAAAATCCCCCTAGCATGTAGATTCCGCATAATAAAGCTTGAACCGCTGACGCAAGTTATCATAGGCCCAATACCAATGGATCTTTTACAGCGCTTTGCTACACACCAACACTTTTATGTTAATCTCCCTGGCCTGTCCTAAATTCATGGAACTGACTTGCGAACACCTTCACATTTTCAGAGTTCATTTGGCGCTGTATACTGTTAAACCGACTCCTGAAAGTTCTTTCTGTTCTCCTTGGTTGCATCTCAGCTGCCATATTGTTGGCTGAGGCCACTTTGCTGCCAACTGGTGTCCATTTATCACTTTTTTCTGTTCTTATAAATGCTGTAGGAAAGCAAGAAATTTTAGTCCAGGTAAGAAATTAATTGATTTAAGTGTGTAGCATTGCCTTGTTGTGTTTGAAGTAGAATCTGAAATATTTCCTTCAGCTTGCAGCCAACTTATGGGAAGTTTGTTATCTATGATCACCCACCACTTTATTTCTATTCTTATAGCTGTACATATACATAAAAAAATCAATTCTGTAGAAGATGCACTTGCCATTAATTTTGAAGAAAAAACACGCAATGACCACATTTAAAAAGTCTGTGGTGTAAACATACTTCTTTTGCAAGACTGTTTAGTCACATGCATATACCTTTACTTGCTTGTACATTCATCATGAAAGAAATGACCTTTGAAATACTAATTTTAACGCTTTGCCTGCTAATACCACTTAACAGGTTGTTGCATTTGCTCCATTGATGTACATGTGCATTTGCACATATTATCCGCTCTTTAGGATAGGGATGATGTTGGTCTATTCACTGACTCCAGGACAAACTAGCTCTGTCAGCCTGCTTATGATCTGCTCGTAGGTCTTCCATTTTCCTACCATTTGATGTTTCAAGGGCATCAATCCAACCTTTTTTGCACGCTGTCCTAAGTTTTGCATCAAATGTGTTTTTTCAGAATGGTTGCAAGATACGCACCTGCTATTTCTTACAACTTTCTGAATCTCGTCCACCTTGGTGGTGATGTTAGAACTACTTTTGAGAAGGTAATAGTTTTGGATATGTTCCTTTGCTGCATTGCTTGTTACCACTCTTTTGTAATAGCTATAATTCGAATTTGTAGATTTTAAGCAATCCTCGTCATGAATAGGTTATGTCGATATGTAGGGAATACAAAAGCAGCGATAGTCTTCTATTGTTTTCCATTTTGTTGGAGAAAAAGGAAATTCTAACCAAGAAAGTTACAGGGACATGCAGCTGTTTCTAGTAAATTCTACCTATGGCACAAATCTGATCTCAGTACAAATGAGTAGCACAGAAAAACTCACCTGCTATAGTGTAAATCGTACCCAGACATTCCATTCAACAGTACTCCCATAGTTCCATTAGCTTTCATTCTACTACAAAATTTGCTCATGGAAAGAAAAAAGAGGATTGGCTACTGTTTACTTTCATAATATGCAGCGAGTAGTTCTGATATTCTTGTGTCTAGGTGATAACACAGTATTGGTTCATATTTGATGCAAAAGTTCAGCTGCTTCCTATTCTACAAGCTTACTGTTTACCTGCTACATAAGCCCTAGTTAACTGCTGGATAAATAATCTCTTGTGCTACTATGCAGAGGATGGGGAGCATTGATGATGCAGTTCCTTTCTTTGGGAGAAACTTCAACAGAATATATCCACTCATTATGGTTGTTTATACTATACTGGTCGCGGGCAATTTCTTCGGGTATCTGTTTGAAATATTTGGAAGCTGGAAAAGGTTCAAATTCTGGACTGAGGAAGAAGAGGATACAAACGGATTTGATCCATCTGGGGTGATGATTCTGCAGAAAGGTAAGTTGCTCATTTATCTTGACGGGTACCTTTTCTTTCACTCCACAGTCCACATGTGCTTTTCTTTTTCATGCCGCTTGATCTTACGCGATTTCAGTACAGTATTCCTTCTGCAAATGGATTTTTTGAACTGAACTGGTAGCAACACATATTTTTACTTTCTTTCGAGAAGGGGAGCAACATACATAATCTGGTGTTTCCCGTTTGACTAAATCGAATCTTTAATCAATCATTTTCCTCAGTCAAGCCTGTTGCTGCTCAGTCACTAGCTTAGCTTTTTTTTTCCTATCTGATGGTATTCCCTGAATATGCTGTGTTTCATCTGCAGAAAGATCTTGGATCGAACAAGCGCGCAAACTCGGCGAGCAGGTCACTCCATTGGCAAGAAACTTCAGTTCCGTAAGCGAAGACGTTGAGTCTGGAACCGTGCTACAGGTGCGAATTTTTTTCTCTAGGTGTTTGCTTGTCCACCATGATTGTTAGTAAATCTTTGGGGTGCCTGGAGACCTCACTCTTGTTTCATTCTTCCATCTGTTATCCACAGGGTGTACAAAAGGTGGTGGTGATGAAAGCAGCTCCACATTCCCCCAAAAGGGAAGGAGGAGCCCAGCACAAGTACTCCTCCATTACAGAGCAGCCCAGCAGTCAACAGTCAGTTAAACAAGTGAAAGAGGTGACCCATTCCACCTCTGTTTTGCTCGAAGCAGGGGACTCTGAAAACCCATCTCCTGCTAGCGTGGCACCGGATCCATCCGCCGGAACCGCGTCGAGATGGGCCTCGATGAAGGCGGGGTTTCGGAGCTTCAGATCGAGCATGAGCTCCAAGAGGCTGCTTCCTTCGAGCCTGTCGCGCACGAGCTCGTCGACTTCGGACTCGCTGGACGAGATCTTCCGGGGACTGAAACGGCACTCGAGCAACCCACGGGTTGATGTGGAGTACCTTGACGAGGATGACAGCGCCCTCGAAACGGATCGAGCAATTCGATGATCGACGAGGTGTCGAGGTGGTTTGACATGTCCAAAGTTTTTCTTTTTTGGAACTGTGACATGTCCAAAGTTAGAGTATGATGAAAGTTCCGGCTGTAGATGCAGAAAGGGAGGTACAGAATGTATAGTCCCTCGGACATGTTGCTACAGGAGGTATAGAGAAATTTAGGTACAGTACAGTACAGGATCCCCGAAGAGAAACGAAGGGGCAGAATGTATATAGGTCACAAATTCACCTCAAATGGCGAAGGATGTAAACATCGAACTTAAGGCAGTTATGTGATGGTCTCGAAAATGGCGAAAGATCGTCCCTGCTGATGAAAACAGGACAGTTGCAAGCAGTTTTTATGTTTCGGAGCTCTAGGTGTGTTCGTGCCTGTTTTTTTTTGCTTCCCATTTTGCCTGCTTCTGAAGCAAAACTAACACGCTTATTCCAACAAAACTAGTACACTGTACAATATTGGCAGACTCAGCTGTCAGTGTCATCTGCAACCTACGGAGCTACTGAACCTCGCCAGCACGACAAGAAACATCCACCGGTTTGATCGTGACGGGGAAACGAACAAACAAACAACGCGATCGAGTCGAGCGCAAGCTCTTTCATTGGAGATCGATGATCTGTACTGTACAAAAATGGACAAGCCATTAGGCTGTCCTTCATTCCATCCACCAAGACTAGTACTCTTCCAACAACCGCGCACCAAACCCAACAGGGCGCAAACCCGAAAGAAACAGCGAGAAAGACGCCAGATTAGACGAGCAGGTGATCCATCCAGCCACGTAGGCTCCGCTTTGGAACAGCGCAGGCACGACCCAGGAACCAACCAACCAACCAACCAACCGGACCAATGCCGCTCAACCGACTGACCGCGCGGCCTCCCGCTCGCCGGAGCTTCAGAACAGCGACGCCGCCCGCTTGTGCGGCGGCGCGGCGGCGCCCTTCTTCACGGACGCCACCGAGCAGCCGTCCCTCCTGTACCAGCTCGCCTGCTGCAGCCGAGTCCAGAAGTTGCCCCTCTTCGCCGGCTTCTTCTTCTCCCCCTCCTCCGCCGCCGCCGCCTCCTGCTTGCCGTGATGGCCGGTCGCCTCCGGCTCCTCCTGACGCATCAGCATCCCCAGCCTCGCCCGGCGCGCCTCGCGGCAGGGCGGCGCCGTCTGGGCCGACGCGACGCTCGCCGCCCCGGACGAGGACGCCGACGACGGCTCGGAGGCGGCGTCGGCGGCCCCTGCGGCGGCGGAGAGGCGCGAGAGGCGGTCGCTGAGGCAGAAGGGGCAGACGCCGGCCGCGTGCCGGTGGCTCGGGTGCCTCCTGCACCGCGCCGCGTCCGCCTCCTTGGCCTTGCCCGCCGCGGCCATGACGATCCCGTCTAGCTCGGAGGACGCGGGCTGGAAGATTGGTGGCCCTGTGCGTGTGCGCGTGCGCGTGCGCGTGGTGGTGGCGATGCGGGCGTGTGCGTCGTCCTATTTATTGGCCGTTCTGGCAGCAGAGCGGGGAGCTTCGCGGCTGGTGCCGGGGAGCTGCCCGCGTTGGGCGCCGTACGGTGCGTGGCCGATC